>NW_019394372.1:0-167039 GCF_000612105.2 Orussus abietinus | reverse complement strand
GGGACACTACTGGCACTCTACGGGCACTCTACGGGACTCTACGGGACTCTGCGGAACTCTACGGGACTCTACGGGACTGTGCGGGACTCTACGGGCACTCTGCGGGACTCTACGGGACTCTGCGGGACTCTACGGGATTCTATGGGACTCTACGGGACTCTACGGGTCTCTACGAGCACTCTACGGGCACTCCACGGTACTCTACGGGACTCTACGGGACTCTACTGGCACTCTACGGGCACTCTACGGGACTCTTCGGGGCTCTACGGGACTCTACGAGACTCTATGGGAGTCTACGGGCACTCTACGGGACTCTACGGGTCTCTACGAGCACTCTACGGGCACTCCACGGTACTCTACGGGACTCTACGGGACTCTACTGAACTCTGCGGGACTCTATGGGACTCTACGGGACTCTACGGGTCTCTACGAGCACTCTACGGGCACTCTATGGCACTCTTCGCGACTCTTCGGGGCTCTACGGGACTCTACGAGACTCTATGGGAGTCTACGGGCACTCTACGGGACTCTACGGGACTCTACGGGACTCTACGGGACGCTACTGGCACTCTACGGGCACTCTACGGGACTGTGCGGGATTCTACGGGACTCTACGGCACTCTCCGGCACTCTGCGGCAACTCTCCGGTCCTCTCCGGCAACTCTGCGGCACTCTCCGTCACTCTGCGGCACTCTCCGGCAACTCTGTGGCACTCTCCGGCACTCTCCGGCCCTCTCCGGCACTCTCCGGCACTCTCCGGCACTCTCCGGCACTCTCCGGCAACTCTCCGGCACTCTGCGGCAACTCCGCAAATCAAAGCTCCGCATCACGTCGACTTCGAGGCAACAATGTACTTAATAGTAGTAGATAAGTAGATAAAGTCAAATGGAGCGTCATGAGTGTTCTTCCCTTACCATCAAAAACGAGCAGAATCGGTAAGCGTAGGTAAGCCACCACCGTCAACTGCCGCATGGTATTACCATCACGCGTACGTGAGCCGCCAATGGCGACTGGTAGATGGTATCGCCATCGCGAGTCCGCGAGCTCCTATCAGAAATTCGTTGCGCCGACCTTGGGGACAAAAAACGGTAAAAGCTAACGTACGAAACCAGAGGGCAGCACAGGATGCGATCGCTCGATCCTGCCCGTAAGCAATCTCCCAACTCATCTCTGGTAGATACTCTCTGCTCTTTTTTGGTTTTGGCTGTAACAGGCTGTAACAAAGAAGAAACCGGCTTTTGTAATAACGTGTTCGTAGTAAATTTTACAAAAGAATACCTTAGTAAATAATAGAAGACGATATTAAAGGTAGGCAGTAATTAAAATTTCAACGTTACATATAATGTATTGAAATTTGGTATAAAATATTGTCATTAAACTAAAGGTTTCTTTTGCCGGTTGAAACTTTAAAGTTAATAAGCCTTTGTAACAGTATTTCCTAGGTTTCTATGAAGGTGCCGAAAAAATGAATTTGATCTAGGCTACAGTTCGTAGTTACCTGTTTCTAAATTGTGCTTTTCCTTATTAGAATCTCTTAAAACATATAATGTAATAATAATTTTAGTGACAAACAATGCCACACAGCCGCAATCAGTCGAAAGATAGACAGAATGATGGTGATAATGCCACACAAGGCAGCAGAAGTCATTCCGACTCTGGCAGTGCCAGTAGCTACGCGAGCCGTAGATATCAGGGAAATCGTAGGAATTTCTCAAGAAAAGGCAGAGGCGATGGTTGGAATTCATCAGGTGGAGGAAGATCATATGGTAATCGAGGAGGTGAATTAAAAGAATAATATACCTTTTTGTTGGTGTTACATGTTCAGCAGCACAATTATTTTTCTTTTTTAAAACATGTCTCACCAATGTATAATGTTGACTTAAGAATGATCATCATTTGCTTTCCGTTTTGAATCAGGATACTATTCCAGTTATTCAGGAAATCGAGGATATAAAAGAACTCAGATGAATTATGAAAAAGATGGAAAGCGTCCAAAGTTAGAAGTTGGGAATCGCCTTAAAGAGATCGACATTGGAGTCACTGAGTTCATTGGCGATCATGAAGGATTTTCCGGTGTGATAAAGGAGAGATATGCAGATTTTCATGTACATGAAATTTCTGTTGATAACGAGATTGCTAAGTTGATTGATCAAAGCATACCTCCTGCACCGGAGGAACTAGCAAATATGGACGATTTAAAGAAAAACATTCCAGCAAGCGCTTGGAATCAACTCGAGCAATTGATGGAGGCAGACAGTAACATTTCATCTGTAGAAATAAATGTAACAAATATTGATAAAGAGCAACGTAGAGCCATTCACACAGTTGCTAAAAAAATACAAAATGTCATAAGTCAAACTGTCGACCAGGAAGATCAGAAAATTATAGTCATTACAAAGTCTGACAAAAAATCTGCATCTGGTCATCGATTTCGAAGCGATCAGATGATCGATTGGGCTCGCCGTGGGGGTTCTTATTGTCATTTTATGTTACACAAAGTGAACATGGATACTATGGATGCCTTAAATCAAATGGCTATGTATCTAGGTCTCAAAGTCAATACATTTAACTATGCTGGGACTAAAGATCGTAGAGCCAGAACCACCCAATGGGTGAGTTTAAAAAAGATTAATCCAGTTAATATATTACAAGCTGGTAAAGCAATACGAGGTGCTTATGTGGGTAACTTCAAATTTTGTGAAGAACCTCAAAGATTGGGATTACTTAGTGGGAATCGATTCAGAATTGCACTCAGAAATGTGACGGGTTCAGATGAACAAATAGAGAAAGCAATGACGTCATTACGAGACAATGGTTTTATTAACTATTATGGCCTCCAGCGATTTGGTACCGTGGCTGCCATTCCAACACACGAAATTGGCAAAGCATTATTACAAAGTAATAAATATTAATAATTGTAGTTACCTTTGTTCTTACTTTATGATCTAATCATTAGCTATTAATTTTCTAAGTTAAAGAGAGCTGTGATATCATCAATGCATTTTTTCTGTTTATTAGGAAATTGGGATAAAGCTGTTGAATTAATTCTGAAGCCTCGAGCAGGCGAGCAACAGAGAGAGCTAATCAATGCTAGAGAAATATTTGAAAAAACTAAAGATCCTCAGGCAGCATATGATAAAATTCGTCGTCCTGACCAAATAGAAGCAAAGCTTCTCCAAGGACTTTGCAGCTGTGGGATTAATAATCCCCAAGGAGCATTAGATTGGATTCCTAGGTACACGCGATTAATATATATCCACGCGTATCAAAGTTTCGTCTGGAATGAAATAGTATCCAGGAGGATCAGAGAGTTTGGTCGTAAACCAATAGTAGGCGATTTAGTGTACGAGAATTCCAACTTTAAGGAAGGAATCGAATCCTTGGAGTTTCCTCATGTTGAAAATGGAGAAGAAAGTGGACAATCTTGTCAAGAAATACAAACCGAGAACAATGATGAAGGCACTGAAACGACTAAAACAGACAAAGAAAATCGCAAAGCTGATTTACCGGACGAATCCGTAGACGAGTTAAATAAAGACCATGAAATGGTTCATAAAGTAAAAGAAGACGAAACAGCGACAATTAATCCTGGAGATGTCAGCGAGTGCACAAAAACTAAGGAACAGAATGAAGAAGTTGTGGTCTCTAAAGATAGTTCACTTGATTCGATGGCGGATGACGGTGGAAGCAAAGACGAGGTAAAGCCTATCGAAGCTTGCAAGAAAAGTGCTCAGGATGATATTTCATTAGAAGTTGAAAAAGAAACGATGAATCCCCTTCCAGCTGTAAAAGTTTTAACCGAGAAAGACTTACCAAATTATACTTTGGCAGATGTAGTCATTCCGCAACCAGGGTACGCTGTTACTTATCCTACTTACGCGAAAGAGTGGGTCGACGAAATGTTGGCCAAAGATGGATTGACGACTGATCTTCGACAGAAGAATAAGTATGCTAAGAATTATTCACATTCTTTAAAATTATGTTTAACAGAGCTCGATTTAAGGTGTCTTTAATATGTTTTGTTGCAGAAAATACACACTTAGAGGGGCATACAGGAAAATATTGGAAATACCCTCTAATTTGTCATGGCACACTATGCGGTATGTGTCTAAATACGACGATTTAATCTTGAGTGATGTTGACGAAATGAGAAAATTGACTCCGCCTAAAGATCAGCCAGGTACAACATCGATACAAGGAAACTGACTATATTTTTCATAATGAATACAGGTGATCATTAATGTATTGTTCCACATTTGTAGATGGTAAATACAAAGCACTGATTGTTGAGATGTCTCTTAAGCCTTCCACATATGCTACAATGGCTCTACGTGAAATTCTCAAGTGCGATACATCCCCCCAGACACAGGCTGCTCAATCGGCAGCACATGAAGCCCAGGAAGATGAAGGCAGAAAAGTTGAGGATGAAAAAAAGGAAGATACAGAAGGAACTAAGGAGACAGAGAAAGATGCCGAAGAAAGTAAAGAGAACATAAAAGACTTACACGATAACCCAGATTTGAAGAAGATAGTCGTTGAAAAAGAAGTTGACGAGGTGAAAGGTATAGTCAATGAAAAGACTGAAGTTAACACGAAAGTTGAAAACTCTGAAACCGTTGAAAATGTTAAGATAGTGGAGGATGACGGAAGAACAGATAAGACGATCGTTAAAACGGAAGAAACGATGTCAGAAGGAGGAAGTAAACAAGAGACCAACGAGGTACAAGAAGGTATTGAAGTAGTCGATAATATAAAAGACTAATGATGCTTGTGATAATAAGTAAGTTATTACAAAGGAGACCGGGAGCGCTTTTGAAGAAACAGGTTCCAGTTCCATTACTGTTTAAGGAGATAAATATTCGGAAAGTGAAGGCGAGCAGAGATTTTTAAGTTCGAGGAAGAGTCAAAGAAGCCGAGAATTTATGTAGCGACTGAGAAAAGTCAAGATATATATAATTAAAACAGGCTTCTTTGTATTCGTCACTGAGTAGGTTAAAGTATTACTGCTCTCTCAGTATCCTACAAGTACTGTTATATTCGTACTAAAAATGATTGTTTAATTTTTTTACTCTGCGAGCTGCGAGCCAATAAAATAATACTATCCATAAAATATGATATTTAAGTACGTTCATTTTGCGAATAGTCATTAAGACGCTCCGTGATCTATTTTGCGACGTAGATTTCATCGCGTTCGGTGTATCACTTTTCACTTGTGATACTGAAGTGGTAACCAGGGACTCCAGGGGAAAATAGGAGCCGGGGCGTGCAAGGTCGACCCAATCTCTGCACTGAAATCGACATTACTCGTTACCAACTTTTCGGTTTGTAAAATTGTACTTGCGGAAGATGCGTTCACGGAATCGGAGCAGTGAGTTCGCTCATGGGCTCGAAGGTTGCTGGCAACCGAGAATTTCTTATCACACGTTTTGCAAGAATAAGGCCTGTCACCTGTAACCAAGTAAAGTTACAAGTTGTACCGATGAGGCATTTTGTAAAACCGATTTGTTCCGTGCATTACCGGTATGTAACTGGACATGATGGTGCAAAGCAGCAGGTTTGCAGAATCCTCGGGTACACACAGGACACCGGAGTGGCCAATTACCAGTATGAGAGTATCCATGAGCTCTCAAGTCCCCAGGAGTTGGAAACGATCGACCACATTCATGACATTTGTGTGGTTTCTCCTAGACAGATATTTCTCAATTTTCTACATTTATACAAGCAGATTTTAAGATCGCCACAACCATTTAAAAAAAAATTTGTTCTACATTTTCTTGTTCCTAAGAAAACACCGTCTTGGTACCCCACGTTTTTCGATAACCATGGGAAATAATTAAAAGATAATTATACTTATATTAATTTTTTTTCCCATCGATTACATTTAGCGAGTTTAAAATTAATACGTGACTTCAACCTTGTAATGCGTCATCCTGTGGTAATACAAGTTGGATGATGCCGTAAATCGTTTCCCGCAAATTGGGCATTCATGGGGACGTTCGCCGGTATGAATCCTCGAATGGGTGTTTAGAGAGCTGCTTGTACTGAACATTTTTCCGCAAACTGTGCAGCCGTGCGGTTTTTCACCTACAGAGAAAACAGAACCGTCACTTTTATTTTCAATCAATCGTAGCAAATCTTGCCCAGTTCGAACGGTGAAGATATCACGATGCGGTATTAATAATTGAATACACACCTGTATGCGTTCTTAAATGTCTTCTCAGAAGAGATGGTCTGTCGAAGTCTTTCCCACAAGTTTGACAGGGCAGTCTGCGTGGATATTTCGGAGTTTCGTTTATAATTCTGGATCTTGCACCACGGCAGCTCAGATCCAAAGGCGCTTCTTGTAATGCACTTCTCATAGCTAAAGCAATTATTAATAAGTTCACGTAAAGGAGATTACAGCGAACCACGTTTAATAATACTTCATTAGTCGTTAAGTCTCCGGGAAATAAAATAATGTTATTTCGGTCATTGGAACGATTTAATGTGATTTTCTTATCGCGCGTTAGCTTGAAACTCACCCGCCATTTTGGTACTTCAGTTTAACAACCGTTTGCGAAGGATGTGTCACTTGGAAACAATTTTATTTACATTGCGGCAATGTCGAGGGCCATTTACGAACTAGGCACTGTCACTGACATGCTCTCTGTACGTTACTTGAAGTTTTAAGACACCGATTACAGGTGAAAAAGGGGATTCGCCAGGAGGGTACCTGAGCGCATGTCAGGGGCGGCGTCGTCCTCGAGGGCGGAGTTTCCATTCTTGCAATGGGGTGGAATATCGCATAATATGTACAACCTTTCACATATTTTGAGACTCATGGAGCCTTTTTTGATTAATGATACATTCGACGGGTCCTCACGTGTATTGGAAGCATTCTTATCCGGTTTACGTGCGAGACACCTTATCACCTCCATACATTTCTCTTCGGCATCAGCGGAAAAAATTACAAGTATATTTCTGGTTTCTACACTTGCCTATTATTTATAACACGAGGAATAATTCAACATTACGAAGAGTTTCGAATAATTACGATGCCCAAGAAATGAACTTCTTGTTACGTCTGCATTCGTGTTCTAAGCCGACTCCCTCTTTTTATAAATGAAAGTCCCGCCGCCTGAGGCATTGGTAGAAGGAATTGCAAGGAAGAAAAGAAGGACGTCAAAGAGAAGGAAAGAAGGAGAATCGATGGTGGTACCGTACCTCTCTGTACGGTGCACCTTATCGTCGGCAAAGAGTACCAGACGGTACCAGTAACTTTTCAGCGGCGCAAGTTGTATAACGTACGTGTATAGACGACAAAGTAAAAAGTCATGCCTGTTCGCCTCAATATTGCTCCGAATCGAGGGTCGATTCATACATGTTTTGTACAGGGTTAATTATAGCCAAGCGTTAAGAGCTTCCACCCCCATCGTGACGGAGCGAAACGCGTCACTTTCACCCGGGACCATTTTGGGAGGAATTATCAGTCTCTTTCGACATTGTCTCTTCTTCGGGAATATTTTTGAGTAGAAAATCATTCTTAGGATATAACTGTTCGTATGGTGCCTTCAAAAAGGCATAGGAGTAGGTTTGGTGGATTTCTAAAACGAAGCTTTCCGTTTGGGGTGGAATCCAAGATGGCCGCCACGGCGATCCCTTGGAAGCCCTCCGGAGGTGAACTAATCGACGCCGGACGTCCTGCGGCGTGCCCCTCATTTGTCACCCGAGGGATATTAACGTTATTGAGTCCTCGGGATCTGTACAAAACGCCGCAGGGTACCGGCAGACGATATTGTGCGGCCACGAGTTTGTATATCGCTCCATTATGTGCTGATCGATCCCCCAATGCGGAATATCACAGGTCGAAGCCTCTACACATCGCGGAATTTTTCACGCTGTAAATGTCCTCCTGTATGGTCAGAAAATAAGAGAACGGGAGGACTCTTCGCTATCAACCTCATTTATTTGGTATTTCTTTTTTCTTTTTCACAAAGTGATTTTTTTCGTGCGTCGTTACGACCACGCTCGATCCAAGATGGCGCTCTGAGCATTGAAATGGTTCCTTTTTCAGGACTCATCCAATAAGTTTTCTTCATCTGCCGTCTCGGGCAGCGTGTTCAGATTTGGGGTTGGCTGGAACTTGATTTTTCTGGTGATTGGAACGTATTCTAGCTCCAGGAGCACCAGTTCGTTCAGCCCTTTACGCAGGTAAGGAGCTGGGACGTATAAGGTGATCTGTGGCCCAGCCAAGGGCCAATATCTGCCAAGATTGTGACCATTTACGAAGGCGATTCCTTTCCCCCAGCCTGAAGTATCCAAGTAAGTGTCCAGAGGTGTATCGCTGACGGTAAAACTCCCACGCAGGAAGACAGGACCTCCGTGTAGCATCTCTTCCTCTCCTTGGATGTCCTGAAGCCCTCGCAGTTGGCTGAGGGAATTGAGACGAAATCCCGTAACGTTCCAGGAAAACAGGATCACGTCGTTCACCGTCACGTTAGAGACTCCCTGTGGAAAAGGGTTGAACTTGTTAGGTCCTCTTCAGCAAATCGCGTAGGGGATGTCTAAGTCGAATGTCGGGTAAAGGCACAATAATGAAAATAATATATCGGTTACGTGGAATACCTAGAGAAAGAAATATAGTTAAATATTGCTATTACGAGCTGCGAGGTAACATAGGACTATAAATTTACAGGTTGCAGTGGTGACGCTTAACACTATTTTCTTTTTGTTTTCTCAGGGGAGATACCCTCAAGGGGACGTACTTTGAAGTCTTCGATTTCGTTTCCAAAGTTCAGGTGACCCTGGTTTTCAACCAGGATCTTCAGGGGCTTTCCATAGGCGCCTTCCAGAGGCATACTGTTGATCTTCCGAGTACGACTAAGAGTTCCTACCAGACGATCGGCCACGTAAATCAGACCTCTGTCCTTGACGTCTGCTTGCAGAATCCCAGGATCTGGACCAGCTTTGGGCAAGGTCGTCTCGTATAAGACCAGCCAATGATTGATCCCTATCGATTCAAATGTCGGAGGGCTGTGCACTTGGACTGGACTGGTCCCGAACAACCTTATGGCTATTGTACTGAAGAGTCGAAGGATTGGATACACCGAAACGGTTCCATAATCTCCTTTCGGTGATATTGTTGGTAACGGCAGTGCTGGCAGGGGAAGGTACTGCAATGGAATCACGGATTCCCCGATAAGTCAATGTCATAGACCGTGAAAATATCCTTTTTATAAGTGCGATTTTTGGTTTTTTATTTTTTTAAATACCTTCGATATCACATTTCGGATCTGGAAATACTTGTGAGTTGGGTCTCCAGCTTCGGTCAGGGGGGCGTCGTAATCATAAGACGTTAATTGCGGACTGTACTGCTCACTGTCACCATTGGCACCTGAGTCGATGCAAAATAAACAAACTCGTCATCGTGGAATCTAAATATTTACTAGATAACATCGTACACGTGAACCTTCCGTGGTAGGCTGTTCATTCGATAGCGAGCTCTGAATTTTACACCGCTAACATTTGAACATATTATTCGGTAATACTGTCAATTAACACATTCGCGACCGGCATATTTTTTCCGTTTCAAATACCGAGTACCGGCGAAAATAATGAAATTCTGAAACTGGTTGCCGCAAACTTGTATCGCGTATCGTTGTGGACGTGATTCACGTCAGCGGCAATCGGGAATAGAATTTAAAATGACGTGAATTCACGTCAGCGGCAACCAGGAATAGAATTTAAAATGACGTGAATTCACGTCATCGGCAACCAGGAATAGAATTTAAAATGACGTGAATTCACGTCAGCGGCAACCAGGAATAGAACTTGAAAAGACGTGAAATCACGTCAGCGGTCGCGAATGCGTTAAGGACATTGAAATTAATCGGAAAATTTGGAAAATTAATCCTAGGGGCTTGTGACACTTTTCTGCGTACCAGATGTAAATCCGAAGTTCGTTCCCCCGTAGAACATGTAAATGTTAACGGAGGCCCCTTTTGACAAAATCTCATCAAGCTTCTTCTTCACAGTGTGCGTTTTGACTGTCTGGAACGGTTCTTCCCAGTGAGAGAGCCAACCAGGATAGAATTCCGAATTCACCAAAGGACCCTATGACCCAACAGATTCCTAGCGTAACCCTTAAAATTTTACTTCACGTTAAGTTACTAAAATCTTACACGTGGTTGGAAACGTCTCATGATCTCGAAAGATTTAGTCACGTTGCTGGATGTTCCAAAGTCAACGGTAACATAGGCACCAGGAACAACGCCACAACGCAACGCAGTACTGGTTGCACCATCGGTCGTGTATAAAAGTGCATCGCTCCCCACATTATTATTAAATATGTCCCTTAATTGTTGCATATATATAGAATCACATGCATGATAGCTGCCATACTCGTTTTCTACCTGCGGAGCAAAAACAATGGATACTTATGAACATGCATTTATCTCATATTTCATCCATCGAAATTATGTAATAAAGCAGGCTAAGTGATTTTAAGTTAACACATTCGCGACTGGGAAATTTTTTCCGTTTCAAATACCGAGTACCGGCGAAAATAATGAAATTCTTTATCTGGTTGCCGCAAACTTGTATCGTGTATCGTTATGGACGTGATTCACGTCAGCGGCAATCAGGAATAGAATTAAAAATGACGTGAATTCACGTCAGCGGCAACCAGGAGTAGAACTTAAAAAGACGTGAATTCACGTCAGCGGTCCCGAATGTGTTAAGCATTAGATTACATAGTCACCTGAACCATGATAATGGGGCCGCCGTTTCCTCTCAAGAAAGGCTTCACTCTTCTCAGTACCTCGTTTAAGTATATCTCGACATAATGCATGTAACCTATCGACATGAATGGAAATGTTATGCAACCTATCTTACTTAGTCGCTGTGTGTACCAAACTTACTGTACGATAAAGTGCTTACGAGTGTCTCTCGACCGTAGCCTTATATCCGGTACATCCCTTAACAACCAATATGGTAATCCTCCCTAAGATTCAGAATAGTTGTAATAGTCTATAGTCTCTCGATTTCCTATTTACTACTCCATTTATCCTTTCAAGAGGCACTCATTAAATTATTATGCTAATTTAAGACGTTACCAGATCTCTTTCCGCGCAGATGTATGGACCAGGTCTCAATAAAACATACAAGTCTTCTTCTTTGGCAATATTCAAAAATTCTACTATGTCAGCGTTTCCTGACCAAAGCCAGGTACCAGGCTCGGGTTGATGAAGACTCCACTCCACGTACCTACGATATTGACATGATAATTATTTTCATACTTACACTGGTGAGGGGTGAAAATAAGAAAAATATGCGGTATTAACACATTCCCGACTGGCAAATTTTTTCCGTTTCAAATACCGAGTACCGGCGAAAATAATGAAACTCTGAAACTGGTTGCCGCAAACTTGTATCGTGTATCGTTATGGGCGTGATTCGCGTCAGCGGTAATCAGGAATAGAATTTAATATGACGTTAATACACGTCAGCGGCAACCAGGAGTAGAACTTGAAAATACGTGAATTCACGTCACCGGTCGTGAATGTGTTAATCGATAAATACCGTATACATGAATTATGTTTAACAGAACTTACGTGGAAACGGCATTCAGTCCAGCTGCCCTAAGTTTCCTGAGTCTGTCTCTCCAATACTGTTTCGGTGTTCGAAAATAGTGAAAACTTCCGGCGACGTATCTGAATGGCAAGCCATCGAGCAGGAATTGATTGTTCTCGTAATCAACTTCGAATCCCAATTTGGCCGGTGTGTCCTGAAATTGCAAACTGTGATCAATCGTAATAATAACCCCATGATCGATCCGGGATCTTCTACCTTTTCAATCTAAAGACTTTATCCACGCTTTTGTGGGAGTACCAGAGCTTCGCTACGATATTCAAGGTCACTGCGATAATTATGCACAGTATCAATGCTCTACGTAGTGATAAAATCATAATTTTCCAGATTTATTAATCCTTAACGTCATCTTCGATAAATCTGCAGTCCGAAGAGCGAGTTGAATGGGCAAGATTTATCGATAGCCGTGTTTCCAAGATCGATATCGATAATCGAGATAATCTCGGAATCTAAACACTTCAGATCTGTTGCATTGTTTACTTTACATTAGATAAGATACTTAAGGTGATTAAGTGAAGTCCGGGTAATATTTTCTTTAAGTCAAGTTAAACTATCGCTTGCGAATAAACTGGATATGTAGAAAAATCCCTGCTACAGAAACAAGCCTATAAAAAAGGTGATCTATAGGTTGTAGGCCGTGAGGTGTTCAATAGACTTATTATTGGCTCGTGTTAGGTTAAATGTTAGAAATTATCTAATCTACGGAGTAAAAATAAAAGCTCTTCGGTGCGCGGTAAAGTTGAAAAATATTTTATGATACTTCACTCTGACTTAGAAATGTGCGATTTCTTAATGATACTGATACACAGAGGCAATATTTAAAAATTATGTAATTATACGAATAAAATTGCGATGTTGTCTAAAAAGCCTCTTATCATAGAAACCAAGCTCCGTAAACAATACTATCTGATTTAATGTTTGAGGTCCACATATCAAATCCGATAAGTGTTCCGTCTTACTCCTAGCTAATATGAAATGTTTCTGTGCCATAACAAAGTTTCCAGCCGATCACATATATTCTAATTTAATAACTTTTGAAAACTCACTTAAGAGTGAAAAATCATGAATTCGTCCATAAAATTTGTCGAACCCATCCGATTGCCTCCTATTAACCCTTAACTACAATAATTATTACTTCAATAATTATTTCCCAATATTCAGCTTTCAGGTAGTCGATCCCTATTCCAAATTCAATACAAGGTCATATTCATCGTACCCTTGGTTAATTAATTTATAAGACGAAAGTAAGCTTTTCATATTGGGGAACCAACTTGCCCCACTCTGTTTACGTTTGTCAAAGGTCATGGTCGAATACACGCATAGTCCTCCGTGACCAAGGTTTGTTTCGACAAAGTCCAGCTGCATCACTATTTTGTTATTAAATCTACCTAACAAACTAAGAAAAAAAATTCTCCGTTAAGAGCGGGACTAAAATGAAAATATCTAAAAATTAAAGCCTATCTCGATAAATTTTCAGTAGAGTATGTTCATAACTTCATATCGTTGTTTACGGTCTGAAAATAGACTCCATGCTCTCATGTTAAAACTCCATGGTATGGAGTTTTAACAGGAGACTGCATACTCACCATGAAGTTACCCTCCAACTGCATTACTATTTTGTTATTAAATCTACCTAACAAACTAAGAAAAAAAATTCTCCGTTAAGAGTGGGACTAAAATGAAAATATCTGAAAATGCACATTAAAGCCTATCTCAATAACTTTTCAGTGCAGTATGTTCATGACTCCATTTCGTTGTTTACGGTCCAAAAATAGACCCCATATTCTTATGTTAAAACTCCATGGAAATTCAGTACTCACCGTGAAGTTACCCTTCACCTCCACGAGCCCGAAATCCACCGCCAGTAGCGACAAAAGCACTAATCTCCACATTTTGTATCCGCAGATTTCGAAAAGTGCACGACCATCGACCGTCAGCAATCGAGATGATCCGATCGATCATGAACCATATAGAACGTGGTGGGTCTGGTCTGGTCCCGGCTGAGTCGCTGGTGGACGTCGCTCTTCTGCGGCTCCAAGAAGATGACCAATGGCCGGCGGGGTCAATTGAGGACCCAAACTCGAACGATGTCCATAGGTGCACCTCGCTCGGGACTCCAGAGCGCAGTGATCCGAGCTGTAGTCATAGGACGAGACTGCAGTTGGCGAATGATCAGCCTAGCAGGCACGCTGGTATCGATAGCACTCGATACCACTCGATACCGCGTTATCCGGCACGGGTCCACGGGCGAGCATGTGTCCTCCCGCGGTGCGCACTTTGTGAGAGAAAACAAGCAGGGAAGATCGCGGAGAAGACCTTCGCGGAGAAGACGTCAACCGGGTGTCAGTATCTGCACGGGATCCGTGTTGGTCGAGCCCTGACATGGAAGGAGCTCGGGGCTTTATCTTAACGCTGGTATTCCCTCTATTTGCTCGAGTTTCGCGTTATCAGGTGTTCGGCTCCGGGCGGGCGGACTTTGCATGCAGAGGAGGAGGCCCCCGGGTCTTACTGGTTTGGGTCGATGGATTCTGCTAGAATTTCTACGGTCCTTATTTTATGCCGATCGAGGGTCATCACTGATCTTTTGCTTTTTCTTCCTGTTTAAGGTGATATGCACGTGGCGTTAAAGAGGTCTCGATTCTGAAACTTCCTCTCCGAACTAGGTGTACCGAATCATTTCAAACTTGACAATGTGAATATGGAGTCTACAAGGAAGGTCCTGGAACCCATAAGAATTAAATTTTTTCTTCTTAATTTGTTTATAGATATTTTCAAAATTTTTATTACAAAATAATGAAATTTCATGAGCATCGGGACCTTCCTTATAACCTCGGATAAAGAACCTCGGACAAGAACCAAGAAAAAGATTTTTTTTTTTCGAAGAATGAAATTTCAGGGGCAGTACGTTCTTCCTCACAGCCTGCATGATCACGTGCTCAAGTTTTAGATAATTTGGTGCACCCGGTTTGGAGAAAAATTTTATAAATATTTTGACTTTTTGGTATGTATATATCACACTTTCTGCTCGACTCTGCGATGGATTTTGCATATAGTAAGAGGGGGAGTTGGTCTGGCTTGGATAGATGATGAGAATTTTTTTGGTGGAATTATGTAGAAAGAGGTTCGCTGTTTTATGACAGTGGGTCTTTCTTACTTTTTCATTGTTCGGGTTTTGCCTTATCAGATGCTTGATTCTGTGCAATGGACGTTGCATACTGCAGGGAATTTCTAGGGAAGGTTTAGTTTGGATCGTTGGTGCATCAGCAGAATTATGTAGAAAATCTAGAGATGCTATTTTGTGCCGATCGTGTATTGTTATCAACAATATTTTGCTTCCTTTTTTACTAATTGCTTGTCTTTCGCATTATCGGGTGCTGGATTTTTTGCGATGGACGTGGCATACTGTAGAAATGAAATTGAATGGCTTTGATGGCGAGGTACCTGGGGGAATTCTGCAGGAAATGTGGAATTGCTACTTTATGCTGATTGCGGGTCTATCGCTGTTTTTCTTTTTTAATTTAATTGTTCAGGTTTCACGTTATCTAGAGCTTCACTGGCGGACGTGCGCTGCAGGGGTCGGAATTTTTTTCGGAGAGATAGAGCACTAAAAGTGGTTTCGCGGAAATGATACCGATGATAGGAGGTCATTAACCTATTTTACAAGAATTGGTGGTAGATGTCGGAAAGGTGAAGGAACGTGAAAACGAATTTCGAGGTCATTATGACTTGAAAATATCAGGGAAAAATGTTATGGGCTCGAAAACAATTTGAGAAAGATTAGCAGTCTGAAACAGGAATTGATTTTTGTGACATTTTTAAAATTCAAACGATCCGATGGAAATTAATACCACTTGATAATTATTATATCTAGGTAAATGAATAGCTACCTAGAAAATCACTTAAAATTGTTTCAATCGTTTTATTATCGGGGCTGAACAACTGATCAAGCAGTTATACTTCATCAATTGTTCTGTAGCCTGAGCTAATTTAAAACTAAAATGTAATATAAATATGTAATATAAGATTATGAAAGAAAGTGAAAAGATAATTTTTGAACATCTTAGAAGTTTACTTAAGCAAAGATAATTGTATTTAAAATATTTTATCCAATTATGCTCTCTGACGATGACCGCCATTGACCGTCCTTGATATTGATAAAGGCAACACGAAGAATGATACAATGATGATTGACAAGAAACGAGTCCGTTGTAACTTGATTCCCAGTCATTCAGTCTATTCATGAATACATTGATCCGAAGACATGAATTATTCTTCGCAATACATATATGCGATATGCAAGAGTGAAGCTGCAACCTACTTCTAATTGAATGTACAAGATTAGATTATTAATACCCCTTAGTATCAGTTTGCCTTCAGTCTCCTCTCGTACAATCGAGATATTCCAGTCGAATTTCAAATTAAAATGAAACAATACTTAACGAAATTAATAAAAAGATAAATAAACAATTTTACACGTGACCATATTAAATAAATAACGTTGATCGATGCACTTTTTAGAAGGCGACCTACTTTCTTCTGTTAATATCAATCTGCAATCTGCTCCTCTTATCAACACTCTATCGATAAAGTAGCTTGGCAAAACGTATCTTATCATTCTGTCAACTGTAAGGACCACCACTGCATCGAGAGGCAAAGCAACAAAACACTTAATGTAATGCGCGTATCGATTATAGTTAAGAAATTATTTAATAATTATTCAATTTAATGTAAATTAATTATATACTGCTAATTCCATGTAAGATTTTGTAGTCCATGTAGAATTTGGAGTCTGTTATCTGGCAGCTTCACCTGGGACTGATGTAGATGACAGTGACCTTCTCTGGATTACAAACCCTCTCGTAGTAGATTCGGAACCGGAATTTCCTTCGAGACTACTTTGTGAAAAAAGCTCAAGTGTATTCGAGGATAATTCAATTCTCGCTGCTCCAGCGGATTTATTTACCTTAGTGTCTGAAGATAAGTCTACATTTGTCTCGTTCTTCGATGGCTGCTCTTTGGTGTTGGTCGTCCCAACTGATATTTCAGCGTCGACGTATTTCACGGATTCGTCTGCAGATACCGGTATCTCCAAGATGGTGACAGATGCTTTGTCGGCTTGAATAGGGATCATTGGTGATGCATCCTTGTCTGGAACTGACATAACGACCGTAGATATTCCTTCATCTACCCCAACTTTAACTGGTTCTATGGTTCTCGAGATATCATTTTCATTTTGCCCCACCATTCGATCTGTAGTACCGATTGTTTCATAAAATCCATTAGCATCATCAGGTGCATTGGTAGTTCTGCTTTCCGATGTCTCTATATTCGCATTGGGAGAAGATGTAGCAATCGTAGATGTCCCTACATTTACTTCAGCTAATTTTGTGATTCTCGAGATATAATTTTTATTTTGTTCCATTATTCGATCTGTAGCAACGGTTGTTTCGTAAAATCCATTAGCATCATCGGGTGCATTGGTGGTGCTGATTTCCGATGACTCAACATTCGCATTGGGAGTAGATGTAGCAATCGTTGATGCCTTTGCATCTACCCCAACTTCAACTGGTTTCGTTATTCTCGGGATATAATATTTATANTTCTGATGTCTCTATATTCGCATTGGGAGAAGATGTAGCAATCGTAGATGTCCCTGCATTTACTTCAGCTAATTTTGTAATTCTCGAGATATAATTTTTATTTTGTTCCATTATTCGATCTGTAGCAGCGGTTGTTTCGTAAAATCCATTAGCATCATCAAGTGCATTGGTGGTGCTGATTTCCGATTTCTTTACATTCGCATTGGGAGTAGATGTAGCAATCGTAGATGTTCCTGCATCTACACTAACTTCAACTGGTTTCGTTATTCTCGGGATATAATATTTATATTGCTCCACTGTTTGATCTGTAGTAGCGGTTGTTTCATAAAATCCAATAGCATCATCAGGTGCATTGGTAGTTCTGATTTCTGATGTCTCTATATTCGCATTGGGAGAAGATGTAGCAATCGTAGATGTCCCTGCATTTACTTCAGCTAATTTTGTAATTCTCGAGATATAATTTTTATTTTGTTCTATTATTCGATCTGTAGCAGCGGTTGTTTCGTAAAATCCATTAGCATCATCAGGTGCATTGGTGGTGCTGATTTCCGATTTCTTTACATTCGCATTGGGAGTAGATGTAGCAATCGTAGATGTTCCTGCATCTACACTAACTTCAACTGGTTTTGTTGTTCTTGACATATCATTTTTATTTTGCCCCGCCCTTCGATCTGAACCAACGATTGTTTCATAAAATCCATTAACATCATCAAGTGCATTGGTGGTGCTGATTTCCGATGTCTCTATATTCGCATTGGGAGAAGATGTAGTAATCGTAGATGTCCCTGCATTTACTTCGGCTAATTTTGTAATTCTCGAGATATCATTTTTATTTTGTTCCATTATTCGATCTGTAGCAGCGGCTGTTTCATTAAATGTATTAGCATCATCGAGTACATTGGTGATGTCGATTTTCAATGAAATTGCCCCCTTAGTCTTTGCTTCAGGGATAATGGAGGTTTCGTTAATCTCAACACCGCTGTTACGTGTTGCTCCACTAGTGATAGATAATTCTAATGGCTCGGTTTCATCAATACCGAAATCTGGCATTAATTCGATATCTGTCAGAATTGCTGATGGGTCATCATCAATATAAGCAGCTTCAGATAATAAAGCATATTTGAATACGTCATTGCTACTGACTGTACTGCGAGCATTAGATAACTCTTTTGTTTTTTCATTTCTCTCGATGTTTATTATCGATTTAGTTGTGCCAAATAATGTTTTACTATCGCCGAACTTCACAGTTTCGGTGTCCTTAGTTTCGGACAATAGAGCATATTTGTTAAAAATAATGTTATTGACTGGGTCACTAATACTAGAAGGCTTTGTTAGCATTTTATTAGCGTTGATATTTGTCGTTGATTCAGTAGTTTCGGGAATTACAGTAGGAATTTCCAGAAAATCAGTCTCAGTTGATTCAAAATTTTCATTTGTATCGTTATTACTCCATGCAACGTTAGAGGACTTTAATATCCTTCGATTAGCATTAATATTTGTCGTTGATTCAGCAGTCTCAGGAATTGCGGTGGGAATCTCCAGAAACTCAGTCTCAGTCGAATCAAAATGTTCATTTGTATCGTTATTGTTCAATGCAACGTTAGACGACTCTAATATCGTTTGATTAGCATTAATATTTGTCGTTGATTCGACAGTTTCGGAAATTATGGTAGGAATTTCAAGAAACCCATTCTCAGTTGATCCAGGATTTTCATTTGTATCGTTATTGCTCCACGCAACGTTAGAGGAGATTAATATCGTTCGATTAACATTAATATTTATCGTTGATTCAGCAGTCTCAGGAATTGCGGTGGGAATCTCCAGAAACTCAGTCTCAGTTGATTCGGAATTTTCATTTGTATCGTTATAGCTGAACGTAACGTCAAAAGACTTTGATATCGTTTGATTAAGTCTGATACTCGTCGACTCAGTAGTCTCAGAGATTATAGTCAGAGTCGTAAGAAATGCACTTTCAGTTGATCCAGGGGTTCCTTCGACATTTATATCATTTATTGTATTATCAGAAGCCTCTGTTACAGTTCGATTAAGACTAGTACTTTTGATTGATTCCGTGGTCTTAGGAATTGCAATAGGAATCTCAAGAAATGCACCTTCAGTTGATCCGAAAATTTCACTGGCATTGATATCATTTACTGCAACGTTAGGAGCCTCTGTTATCGTTCGATTAGGATCAATGCTCGTTATCGATTCAGTAGTCTCAGGAATTATGTTAACAATTTCAAGAAATGTATCATCCGTTGAATCGAATGTTTCATTGACATTGACATTATTTGCAATGTTAGAGATCACTGTTACTGTTCGGTTAGAATCTATTTTTGTTATCGATTCAGTAGTTTCAGAAATAGCGGTAGAAATCTCAAAAAAGGCATCTTCGGTTGATCCGAAAATTTCACTGGCATTGATATCATTTACTGCAATGTTAGGAACCTCTGTTATCGTTCGATTAGAATCAATGCTCGTTATCGTTTCAGTAGTCTCAGGAATTATGTTAACAATTTCAAGAAATGTATCATCCGTTGAATCGAAAGTTTCATTGACATTGACATTATTTGCAATGTTAGAAATCACTGTTACTGTTCGGTTAGAATCCATTTTTGTTATCGACTCAGTAGTTTCAGAAATAGTGGTAGAAATCTTAAAAAAGGCACCTTCGGTTGATCCGAAAATTTCACCGGCATTGATATCATTTACTGCAATGCTAGGAATCTCTGTTACCGTTTGATTAGGATCAATGCTCGTTATCAATTCAGTAATCTCAGGGATTATGGTACGAATCTCGAGAAATGCATTTTCTGTTGAATCGAAAGTTTCACTGGCGTTGGTATTATTTATTGCAATATTAGAAACCATTGTTACGGTTCGATTAGGATTCACTTTTGTTATCGACTCAGTAATCCCAGAAATTGCGGTAGGAATATCAAGAAAGGCTCTTTCAGTTGACACAAATGTTGTTTCGACACCGTTATCAGTAACTACGATATGGGGAACGTCTGTTACCGTTCGATTAGGATCGATACTTGTCGCCGATTCAGCACTCTTAGGAATTGTGATAGGAGACATAAGAAGCTTGTCCTCGATTGATCCAGAAATTTTATTGGCATCATTATTGTATATTCCAAATTTTAAAGGCTCTGAATCTAATTGATTAGAATCCGTACTTCTGGGTTTGGTAGTCTCAGTGGTCGTGGTTGCATTTTCAAGAAACTCTGATGATCCAGGAGTTCCACCACCAACATTATCGTCTAGTGCAATGTCAGAACACTCTGATACCATTTGATAAGAACCAGTGTTTGTCGTCGTATTATTAATTACAGGAACTACTTGAGATAATCCATGAATTGAAGCCTGAGCAGGTTCTGCAGACTCATCAATGCCTTCGATGTTTGGTCTCCCATCAATGTCAAGAGATTCAGCTGGCTTCTGGTTTACTCTGTTTGCTGATGCTGAATGGTCTACTGCGGCAACTGTTGAAAACACATCATTTGCGACTGTTACTGTATCGGACAAACGGGTATATTCACTTGAGTCACTTACAGTGGATGCTGAAGGTGTGCCGAGGTCTACGAAATCCAACGAGGATGTTGCAGTTGCAGCTGCACCTGGTTCAGAGGAGTCATCCACTTTGTCTTCGGTAGTGACTGGAGATGTTCCAACATTCCCTGGATATGGGAAATGCGGTTCATCATCGGCTGATGTTTGGCTACCATCGACTAAAGACGAAGACGGTATAAGTGTTACAGGTGTTTCGCCTTCATCAACAGTAGACTCAGAAGTAGCATCCGATGCATCTGTCTCAGCTGATTGACTTGTAACGAATATCAGTTCAGGACGAACAGTGGCTTCAACAATTTCATCGGTACTTGAGTCAGGCTTCGAAGTTCCGTCTCCAGCTTCTGTGTTCAATGTTCCTTCAGAGGTATCCGAGTTTTCATTGACTTTCGCACTGTTATCAGCAGGTGGATCATTTGTAGTCTGTTCTGTATCAGAGTTTTCAGATGCCGATTTAGAGTCCGCCGATACATCCGTTACCGAAGGAGCATCACTGCTTTCAGATACAGAAGTACCTCCAATATTCGATTCCAACGATGGGTCAGTTGGAGTTCCTTGAGGATCATTTGAATTTACACTAACTCCTGCAGAATCATCTACAGACGATTCCGTGGGACTTCTCTCAGTGTCAGAGCTTTCAGACAAGGACTGGGAATCCGTTGATGCATCGGTTACTGAAGAAGCATTGCTGCTTCCAGAATCAGAAGGGACATCGGGACTTGATTGTGGAAGTTTGTCAGGCAAAGCTCCCTCAGGATCAAGCGAATCGACATTGATTCCTGTAGTGTTATCTAAAGACGATTCATTAGTATTTTCTTCTGTGCCAGAGTTTACAGATGGAGACTTGGAATCCGTTGACCCGCTGTTTACCGAAGCGTCACTATTTCCTGAATCCGAAGTGTCACCAAGATTCGATTGAGATCCGAAATCAGTGGATGGTCCTTCAGGATCATTTGAATTTACCCTGACTCCTGTAGTGTCATTTGCAGACGATTCGTTTTCATTTTCTTCTACGTCAGAATTTATAGATGGAGACTTGGAATCCGTTGTCAAGTCGGTTACCGAAGGAGTGTCATTGTTTTCAGAATTTACATTTCCTCCTGCAGTGTCATTTGCAGACGATTCATTTATACTCTCTTCTACATCAGAGCTTACAGCTGAAGATTTGGAATCCGTTGATACAGTGGTTACTGAAGAAATACTACTTTCAGAATTCGATGAGCCATCAGGACTAGATTGGGATACTGAATCAGTGGACGATCCTTCAGGATTATTTAAATTTACATTGCCCCCAGTTTTGCCATCTGAAGACGATTCGTTTACGTTTCCTTCTACCCCAGAACTTACAGATGAAGACTTGGAATCCGTTGATACACCGGTTCCTGAAGAGGCATCACTTTTTGCAGAATCAGAGTTGACGCCGGAATTCGACTGTGAAGATGAATCAATCGAAGCTCTT
This sequence comes from Orussus abietinus, assembly GCF_000612105.2. Taxonomy (NCBI): domain Eukaryota; kingdom Metazoa; phylum Arthropoda; class Insecta; order Hymenoptera; family Orussidae; genus Orussus; species Orussus abietinus. The sequence continues at coordinate 144,782 of NW_019394372.1, read as the reverse complement.
TCGGGATCATTTGATTTTGTACCGACCACTGAAGCTCCAGATGAATTATTTATATTTTCTACATCAGGGCTTAGAGATGAAGACTTCGAATCCGATGATGCATCGGGTATTAAAGGAGTATCACTGTTTCCAGAGCCAGAGGTAATGCCGAGATCTGATTGTGTCGATGGATTAGTATCACTGGATACATCAAGAGATATGCTCGGTGTTGTTGGAGATTCAGGTCCCGTATTCGTGGATGTGTTATTTCTCCTTAATACATTGCGAATTTCATCTATGAATTTGTCAGTTTTCGAATTTTCGAAGACGGGTTTTATTAGATCGTTTGGAATTAGTCCAACTGGGCCATATGGAAAGTTGATAGGTCTTCCAGGTTGATACGATGGAATGTCCAAGTTTATTTTCGGATCATCTACGATTGGTTTCCACTGATTGGACGATGGCGAATCTAATGGAGAATTTCCTTCGTTGCCATTTACTCCTGGAACAACGTTATTTGGAAAATAAATCGGTTTCCAACCATTGTTATTCTCTATAGTTACTGTTTCCCCCGGCGCAACTGTTTGGCCGCCATTTTCTGGTTCAACAGGCCCAACTTTATTTTCTGCGTTCCCCTTTGCATTTTCTAACCGATTTACTATTTCTGTTAAAATTGCACCTTTAATTGCACCTTTAGCATCGTTTTCACTATTCACCGTTCCTGATGGAATTCCATTTTCACCTTGGGGATACCCATTGTTTAAGCGTTTCGCAATTTCAGCTAGAATTTGACTTTTTATATTTTCTTTGCTACTTACCGAACCAGGTAAAATTTCTGACGGAGCTCCATTTCCCAACGGTCCTTTGGTGTTCTGTAAACGATTCAGCACTTTGGATAGTATCTGGTTTTTAATTTCATTCTTCGTAGCTTTCAAACGAGCTATGTCCGATGGAGCTTCATTTTGATTTCCTTCAGTTTTATTTCTCAAAAGCGTCGCAATCTCAGGTGGAATTCCATTATTTGGTACTCCGTTATTATTGTTTGAATCAGTTGACGCTTTGGACGGAGTTCCATTTTCTATCAATTTATCAGCATTATTTAATTGATTTGCCAGTCTTTGTAATAATTGGCTTTTAAGTTGTTTTTTCGCTATTTTTGCTCGATACAAAGCGAATGGATCTCCATTTTGACTTGCGTCGAGAGCAATTTTCCACCGCGTCACAAGTTCAGATAAAGTTTCAGTGCTTACATAACCATTGTTAATATTCGGACCAAATGGATTTTTAGATGGTGTTCCATTTTCGCTGCCTTCGTTGATATTGTCCAATCGATTAGCTACTTTCAACAGTAAATCGTATTTAATCTCATTCTTTGCGGCTTTTAAGCGAGCAGTTATGTTCAATGGGCCGCCATTTTGGTTTTCTTCGACGGCGTTCTTCAAGTGCGACACAATTTCAGACAAAGTTTCGTCGTTTATTTTTTCGTTATTTGTTAAACTATTCGGAGTTCCATTTTCCGCGGGTTCACTGGCATCCTCCAATCGACTGATTAATTTCACGAGTAATTCGTTTTTAACTTGATTTTTTAACTTATTCTTCGCGACTTTCAAGCGAGTGGATACGTCCAAAGGAACTCCATTTTGATTTCCTTCAGCTTTATATTTTAGGAGGGCCACAATTTCTGAGAGACCATCAGGGCTTTCATTTGGACCAGGTTTGTTGGCATTCCCTAATTGATTTAGTAGCTTGAACAGTAACTCATTTTTAATTTGTTTCTCCGCAAGTTTTAAGCGAGTAGCTGTATCCAATGAAACTTCGTTTTGGCCTCCTTGAACTGCATTTTTTAGGAGTGCTATAATGTTAGACAGAGTCTCGTCGTCTATTCTTTCGGAATTATTTACCGACGATATTTCATTTCCCTCGGCCTTGCTGGAATTCCCTAATCGATTAATTAACTTGTACAGTAACTCATTTTTAAGTTGATTTTTAAATTGTCTCTTCGCAGCTTTTATACGAGCAGAGTTGTCCACCGGAACTTCATTTTGATTTCCTTGAATCGTACTTTTCAGAGGCACTACAATTACTGATGGGACTTTATCGTTTACTTTACCTTCGTTAATTTTCGGGTAAGATGATATTCCAATCGGACTTTTGTTTTCCTCGGGGTTATTGGTATTCTTATTAATCGCATTCTCAAATCGATTCGCTAGGTTGGATAGTAACTCGTTTTTAATTTCTTTCTTCGCAGCTTGTACTTCAGCTACATCAGATGGAACGCCATTTTGACTTTCTTCAACTTTATTTTTCAAACGCGCTGCTACCTCACCTGGAATTTCATTCTCTATTTTATTATTAACATTTGACGCAGTCGCAATTATCTCGGGTTTTACGCCATTTTGGTTTCCTTCATCCGTATTTTTCAAGCTCGTCGCAGCTTCAATTGGAGTTTCATTGTCCAATTTATCTTTGCCAATTTTCAAATCTGGTAAAACTTGGGACGGAATTCTATTTTTCTCAGGTCCGTCGGCATTCTGGATTCGATTTATTATTCCGAGCAGTGCTTCGGTTTTAATTAAATCCTTTCCTGTTTGTCCAAAATTGGCTGTGCCGAATCGATATCTATTTCTCCTTGCTTCGTCTTCAAGTTTCAAACGCGTGATAATTCCCCCAAGAGTGTTTCTCCTCGAATTTTCGATCAAATGTTTTAAGTACAACTCCTTGATGAAATCTCGACGTGTTTTAATTTCATTGTTTGCCCCCGTGTCTCCAGAATTGCTATCATCGGAATCAGATTCGCTGAAAGAATTTTCCGAATCATTACGATATTTACGTTTTCTAGTTTGTTCATTAGATTCTTCAGATTCTTCCGATTCCTCTGATTCCTCTGATTCCTCTGATTCCTCCGATTCCTCCGATTCCTCCGATTTTACGGATCTTCTCAATTCCTTCGATTCATCATCGCTCGATTTGTTCGACTCGTTCGAATTTTTCGACTCGTTAGATTTTTTCGATTCGTTCGAATTTTTCGATTCGTTCGAATTTTTCGACTCTTCAGATTCCTTCGATTCTTCGGACTCCTTGGACTCGGATGATGGCTTAGAAGATTTCGATTCTTCATTCGTTGATCTTTCCTTCCTTTCCTTCAGTCCCGTTTTTCCCTTCGAATCGGAAGACTCTGCCGATAGATCTGAAGATTCTTCAGATTTCTTGGACCCGTTCGAATCCTCCGAATTTTGCGCTTCATTCTCATCCGAATTACTCTCCTCTTCGGGTTGGAATTGCTTAACGAGTGCTTTAACGAGAAGTGCGCGTTTAAACGAATCCTCATCGATGCCTTCAAAAGCTTCCTTGATTTTCACTCGACTGCCAAGCCAGTTTCTGGAGTTAATTTTATTCAATTCTCTTATCAAGCTTTCCTTCGACGCATCCCACGGCGCTGATGCGGCAAAACCGCATACGCACAAAACGAGTAGAGCACTGAAGACTGAAACAACGAAAAATCGGTTATTATCAAGTGAAATATGAACGACCTAATTTCTTGAATATCGATATCGCGAATTGGGAATCAATTACCTCTCATTCTATTTAAATTACGTTTAACATGACTTTCGGTGCGTATCGTGAACTACGTCTTCGAATTCCAAATGAACTTTATATATACCGGCCCCCGGCGAAATTCGCCTTATCAGATAGGCCCTCTCATCTTTCCGTGATGTTACATTTTTTAAGAAGATTTATTACTGAGTTTTTAGTGACTCACGGTGGTCGCGAGCTATTCTTACGCGATGGAAGACAAATTGTAGCATTCCGCTATAAAATTGGGACTCCAAATGAATATTCTTCCACGAGAAGAATAATAACGAAAAAAATAATTAAAATCTATTAATCTCACCATTCATATTGTTATTGGATATATTAGTTTAGCAGCGAGTCTGTCTTACGATGAAGAGAGATTTGAAATTTCTATTGAAATTGCCTTCGTACATTTTGACAAGGATTATCCAAGGATATTAGTTAGAATAAAATATTTAAGATTTACGTGGGGATGTATGGATTATATTTATTTTCTCGAATGGTATGTACTATGAAGTATGTACCATGGAGGCTAGGAACTTTAAGATCTGAATTTTTCCACTTCAAGACGTCATAGTTGCTGAAAATATCACTCATCATATCCGAAACATGAGTTACTATCAGCCAGGGTAAACATGGAAGTAATCAGCACTGATTCAGAGGCAAATTGTAATAACCGATCTTTACGAAATTGCGTAAAGAGACATCCCTTGAGCGAAATTCCAATCTTATCAGATTTACCTTGAACGATAGTAAATTATGCAGCACAAGGTTTAATAATTATATACCCGAATTTTTTCTTACATTAGGTTGAGGAGGGACGAATATATAATATTAGGGTAGTCGTATTAATTGAATTGATTATTCCGTAAAGAAAATATAATTGTTGAAAGTTAAACCGAAAATTCGTCAATAAATCGCAGAATATCGTTTAAGTACCTATATCCATTTTTCAAGAATGTCACTAAAATCGAGAAATCTCTCTTTTCTTTCAACTCTTTTTTCAACAATTATCCAGACGATTTTCATTTCCATACGGTTATGCTTTTGCTTTGAAATTGTCTCTTCGTTAACGAATTACAGCTTTATTAAAAATATGAACATTTATGAAATAAGTACCATTACAACCTCTCTCTGAACATATTTTCTGAAACTTTTTGATTCGATCTTCAGTCTTATGAAAGAAATCGAAAGTGGCTCCGAATATGTTATTGAGTAATTATTTCGTAAAAAAAATTTAATATTTGAAAGTTAAATGGAAAATTCGTTATTAAATCTTAGGATGCCGCCTGAGACCAAAGGGTTGTTATTTATTTCCATCGTTCAAATTGTCACAAAAATCAAAGCTGTACATTTCCTTCCTTTCAATTCCCTCGTCAATAATTACCTAGAGAATTTTCGTTTCCACGTGTTCATATTTTTATTTTAAAATTGTCTCATCATTAGCGAATTCAGGTTTTATTACAGATATGAAAATTTAGAAAAGAGGTATTATCATAACTTCCTTGTGAAAATATTTTCTGATATTTGTCGTGTCTGTCGATAGTGTTTCCTGAAGGAATCATATACGGCCTGTACAATGCCAGTTCCCTTAGAAATCGAAAGTGAGTCCGAAAGTAAATTCGAGAGCGAAAGTGAGGGTGATCCTGACCTTTATTAAAGATATGAAAATTTAGAAAAGAAATATTATCATAACTTTCATGTGAAAATATTTTCTGATATTTTTCATGTCGGTCGACAGTGATTCCTGAAGGAATCTTGTACGGCCTGTACAATGCCAGTTCCCTTAGAAATCGAAAGTGAGTCCGAAAGTAAGTGCGAGAGCGAAAGTGAGTGTGATCCTGACCTAGGACACTCAGCCTCTTCGGAGAGATTCGTTCAGCAATCGAGGCGGGTTAATAGAAATCTCGGTTGGGTCGGGTCAGGACAACGAAAGCGAAAGTGAAAACGAAATGAAACTCACTCTCGATTCTCGATGTAGGGGAGAAATTGAGGCCAGTAAAAGTAGGCTACTAGGACTTTGCCCTATATCGTTTCACTCTCGATTTCAGCATTCTGCGTTCCCTCTCGATTCCAATCGCGTCCACTTTCACGGCGAAGACTTGTCTTTGTCCATTGACCCATCACGTCCTAAATTTCCACTAAAAGCATAATAATTAAATCGAGCATTCAACGTCCAAAGTGTATTCGATAAATAACCACTACTTAGTAAATTAAAAATATTTAATTTCTTGAAAATTAGAAAATGATCTGAGAAATAACGTCTAAGAAACTAAGAAAATGTGACTTACAGTATCTTCTATTTATAATATAAAAAGTACGCATTGTTTTTAGATCGGAGCAGTTGATGGTTTGTTGGATAAAAATTAATATATTTACCAATTAAGCAATTGAAAGAGGAAAGTTTTATTCATCGTTGATAAATTATACTGGCGGACGGTAATTCAGGCCTCCTCTTTATCTAAGATAGGTTACGTACCAGCAGTTGGTTTTATATTCTGGAATTAATTATATACAGGATGATAATTCTATATTTTTATACATAAAATTCTTTATTTCCAAGGTCTACGTACGATTGGTAGCAGGTTGCATTTTCTCTCAATAAAATATAACACGAAAGAATTTAATTTGACAGTACCTCTTTGTACGTGAATCTAATATCGCGTCGCTCTTCGTGCAAGACACGTGTCATCTAATTACCATAATCTTGATAGGAAATGTGCAAGCTGCGTTTAACTTTTATAATGAGTTTGATTAAATGCTTATAAGTCGACGGAGGTTAAGCATCGTTATCACCGTCCAGACGAACTATGGAGGGTCACTATAATTATTCTCGTTACTTCTACTGATTTCAACTCCTTCATTTCTACAACAATTTATCTTTTCGATAGCGAGCAGTTTTTGTGGCCCGGTTCTTTCCTCGGTTCTCATAGCGATAGCCTCGATGCATCTTATTTCTAGGGATACTGTAAAATCGGAATTATATGTATATATTGGGGTAAACAATATTTCGTTATCGCCGTGCTTACGTAATTTTCAGGAAATTGTGTCAAGCTCGTGAAATAAGCTGCAGTATGTGGTGTCCACTGGTACCAACACTGATAAAAAAGCCAAAGTAAATTTTCATACTCGATCATTGGTCATTTTAATGCCACAATAAATTGCCGTAAAATCACAATCTCTCTGAAATACCCAATTCAGCATTTAAGTCACGTTAAAAAGAATTATAATGAAATATTACATTTAATTCAAGCCAAAATGCACTAATACGGTAAATATACAACGATATGCGTATTTATGCATTTACTAATTTGCAAGCTTCCCAATTTACATTTTTTTACGGAAAACTTCAGTTATGACGTGTGTCCAAATATACGTAAATGCCCATCGATTTTTATCAATGAACTTAGACAGAGAATTGAAATTTCGTTCTTATCTTAGATTTTCTCAATATTAAGAATATGTATAGAACAATGTTTTACAGACTAATGAAACTTGGAACCGTTTAAATTATGTTATAAAAAATTTCACGGGAAATCACCGCTTGGGGTGAATTTTAGATTCGGTAATTATTTGGCGGGGTGGTGTTAAGCGAATTTCCCTTCCTGGAAGCGACATAAAATTAATAATACAATCACCAACATCCTCGCGAATTCACGGAAACGTTCTTGCACTGTTAAGTGTTCTCAGAATGCCCACTGTAAATTTAATATAGTTTCTCCCCCGACAATCCGCACCAGCAGTCGTCGTAATGTCCGCATTCCCTTGGATCTCACGAAGTTACGGGAGGCACGAAAGGTTTCATCATAAATAGTTTAACAAAGGTTAACTGGACGTTTGAACGTGTAATCCACAAATTATTGCATTAACCCATATCCTTATTAGCCGCAGAATTCCGAAAGTGCCAGGCTGCTTTAACGATCTTAATAAAATCATGACGAAGGCCCTTGTCGCCATTTTGACTCGTTGAGAAAATACTGCCTCGCTCGTTAACTACGTGAAAAAGTAATATATTCGCGTTTGATTGACTGAAATAAGGATTATTCCATGGTAGAAAAAAAAGGAAAAGAAATGCCGTTAACGTTTCATTTAGAAAATCAGCAAAAATCGAGAAAAGCGAGTCGATTACGTTCTCTTTCCAGCGCTCTGATAAGGTTCTCTTTTATTTGACCCCGTCGTTTTCACGCGTTTTCCTTTTCTGTACATCCCTGAGGCCAATCCCCTCTCTCTTTTACTGCAAGCTTAAGACTTAAGAGTAGTTCGAAACTGGTCTGCACCGCCACGATCCGCTTTGCTTCAAGTTCAAGTTTTTTTTTTTTTTTTCATAACATCAAATGCGCAAAACTGCTTCGACGTTGCTAATCGCTCATCTTAAAGTTGGCTTAAATAAGATTTCATGAAATTCGATCCTCCCAATCCCATTTCATCCTGTTTTCCAAAGCTGTTGTTAATTCTTCTCTAATACCTTTTGCGAACACTTCAGAATAAAATGAGAACAATCTGGAAGAAGAATAATTTTAACGAATTTCAAAAAGTGGGGGGCTAACTTCACACGGGTTTTTGGACCTACCATAAAAAATATCAAAGAGTTCTTGACTAAAACCATTGAAATTTTTAAAAGTGAGATTGTCTTACAAGAACATTTACTCCAGTTTGTTAGAAGATCAGATAATTGATATCCACGAAGTAAACGAAATTCGGCGATTTTACTTCCTAGAGGGAGAAATAAGATTTTCGAAATGGGACGGGGGTAAACTTGTACTCAAATGATATATGTATCTCTTCAAATATATTTCCATGGAGTGGTGCAATTACTTCTGGTGCAGTAACTCGAATCGTCGCAAGACACCAGTTTGCGGTAATTCCAATCATTCTTCCGGAGCAATTTTAAGAACGGGTGTACAAATTTCTTGCGTCTTCGCGGTGCGATTAGCGTATGTCGTCAACAAATTTGTGACAATCAAGCCACTTAATGGAAATTCGCGGCTAAATATAATTGTCATTCATGGCGGACACACACCGTCATCCGTGAGCCCGCACGATTGCTTCTTGTGTTTTTTTTTGTTTCTTTCTCTGCGTTACGCACTTTTCAGGACGCACTAAGTAGATCAGGGTTAACGAGCGCGAATCTACATGAACCACTTACAACTAACAAGCTCCTTTCACAGCCGGTAAGAACAATTCGCGAAACGTGGTCCATGAAAAACCGAAAACGAATTGTCCCGGTTTCCAACGCATAAAACCCTGTGTCGATTAAATCAGGCAGTAATTTGGAGCTCACGCTCTAAATTCGCAAGTTCTAGAAGATCTTGGTACTCCCCAATTTGCTAATCATAAAACATAAAGCAACGCCAGAGTGGTCGAAGCTGTAATAATTCGATTTTATCAACTTAAACATAACTTCTTTTAGTATACATTTTTTCTTTAGTATACATCGGTATTCGAAAATCTTCGAAGTCCCAAACGCGTTCTCGCGGATCCAAGATGGCGGCTCTTCGGAGGAGTACCCAGCTGCGTTTTATAACAAATTTGGAATATTTTCGGGCAAATGCTTCCATACAAATGGTGTACCTCGAAATCTAGTAAACATTTACCGGTTTTTCATTCGGCGTGTCATTGTTTCTTTTAGTATACCTCGGTATTCGAAAATCTTCGAAGTACCAAAACGCGTTCTCGCGGATCCAAGATGGCGGCTCTTCGGAGGAGTACCCAGCTGCGTTTTATAACAAATATGGAATATTTTCGTGCAAATGCTTCCATACAAATGGTGTACCTCGAAATCTAGTAAACATTTACCGGTTTTTCATTCGGCGTGTCATTGTTTCTCTTAGTATACCTCGGTATTCGAAAATCTTCGAAATACCAAAACGCGTTCTCGCGGACCAAGATGGCGGCTCTTCGGAGGAGTACCAGCTCGAAAGAATCTACCGCAGGAAATTCAATATCGATTTAATAGCAACGTTCTTCGGCAAAATCATAACACTTTACACGTGGCAGAAAATCCCTAGTTCATTCCTCTTATTTTCTGTTTCTTCGAGAGACGTAAAAAAAATCCCATCTTCGTGATCTCCCGTCCAGCGTCACTCGAGGTCTGAGATCTTCCCGGTTCCTCCTCCATTTCTTTCCGCGCAGTCGATTCAAAGAAGCTAATCAGCAATCCCGTCGCTCGTTCGCTCCATTCTCCGCATTCCTAAACAGAAAAACCGTCAGTCGGCGATCGCTCCATCGACGTTACGTTTTAGGTTAGGTCTCCGCCGGTCAGGGCTCCGCGATTTCCCCGCTCGTGAAATCCGGGCGATCGGTTCCCAGAGCAGGGAATCGGAGACAGATAATTGGATATCCTATCATCGATGCGACATCACTGGGTACCACCGACATTGCGCAAAGTGCTTCTTCTGGCGCCTCCGACGTCCACCACCGCCGCCACTGTCTCCTCTCCGCCTCTTGCACCACCTCGTCTTTACCGCGTGTCTCGGAGAACGCTTTGCAAGACAAGGCTTATGTATGAACAGCTGAACCGCCAACAACGTCAGTTTCGAACGAGCGACGCTTGCGCCAACTACGCGTGCAAACGAGCTTGATCTCGATCCTCGTTCGAACTCGAAGGCGCCGATCGTGGGACCTGAATTTAGCTACAAGAGAGCCCTAACCTCCTTTCGCCACCCACTCCGCCCACCCTCTTCAAGAATTTCCGCCCAACGCTATTTCGCGTTTCTTTCAACCCGTTTACCGGAAAACCACCCGAATAGAGTTGAATTAACCGCCCTAAGTACGAGGATCTTTCTATGAGAAATTGTTAATAGGAAAGTTATCGGTCAAGCGCGAAAGTCGAGGTTCATCGTGCCCGATATGTGTGATACTTGAGAAGGAGCTGTTTCATTATTTTTTATCGGTACGTGGAGTGATCGGAGGGGCGGGAAAGTTGGGAACCGGTGAAAGGAGGATTCAGTGGATACGGAAGAAAATTTTCAAGGGTTTTGAGGGAGACTGCGCCTTCGAGGGACTCTTTCATTCGAGCGGAGTGAACTTCGCTGCGGGAGATCTTTCTTCGGCGCTAGAGGAGGCCTAGGTGAGAATTGACTTTAAACTATTTTTTATTTCAGCGATACCTGGCTAAAATTGGAAAAATGGCCGGTAATTCGAGTCGATTAAAGTCTCGCCTTCGAAAGAAATGACAAAATTGTTTGTCGCTTATTTTTTCTATACATAAAAAAAGAGGATTATTATCGTCGCAAATTCTAGGCACGTCGCAAGAATTTTCTTTCGCTCGTTATATGATTTTTCTCCGGTTTAGTCTGCGGCATTTTTTTTCTCGCGGCGATTTCTACTTTTCCTGGATTTGGATCTATAAATAGTATTTGACTTATAGTGAACCTTCAGGTCTTGATCATTTATTTAAGCGACCTTCGTAGTAGGTGTCATCGGCCGCATAAGGCCGATGACTTTTCAACGAAACAGTCGACCTTGCTGAGAAGAAGCACGAGACATTTCTCAAGTATTTAAAGTCGCAAGGTGGACTATACGAGGTGTATAGTCTCTCGGAAGGATCGATTTCTCGATCCCCGATCGGGTGATCGGAGACATTCCGAAGTCCGAAAAATCTCGAGAAGAAACTGGCCAAGCGCTCACGTGGAATACCGATTATGGTAATTTCGTTTCGCACTGACTCGAAAATTTCTAAATCCCGACTAGGAAGTATCGTCGAACCGATGTCTCCAGTAAAAATTTAAGCCTTGACAACTCTATTCCTTATCGACACACAAGTATCTCGGATAAGTTAATATTTTTCGAGTACACAGTGCTGTTCAAACCGAATCTAAGTTTTCCAGAGAGTGACGTATGACGACTTCATTAATTCGATTGAACAGATTAAAATTTACCGTTATGTCACTTTATGGCTTAATATACTTCCTAAAATTTTGATTGGAATGGAATCGCGTTATAGAAAACGGAAGAAACGTTTTCTAAATTAATGGAAAAAGGGCTTCCGTCTTTTTATTTCTATTGTGTCGTAGATTCGCCTGCGGTGTCTGAAAAAAGTGCTATTCAGATCTGTCGCATTAGCGTGATAGATATTATTGGAACTAGGCATCGCGTTTGGTTTTGACCGACTAATTGTTTTTCTACAATTATTTTGGAGTGGAATCAGGTTATAGAAAACAGCCGCAAATTTGGCCAAGTTAATGGTAAAAGGTTTTCGATTTTTATTTTTATTGCGTCGCAGATTCGCCTTCGGTGTCTGAAAAAAGTGGTATTCAGATCTGTCGGATTAGCGTGGTAGATGTTATCAGAACAAATTATCACATCTCGCTTCTGCTGACTAATCATTGTTCTAAAATTTTGTGGAGTAGAATCAGGTTATAGGAAACGGCCAAAAATATTGCTGAATTAATGGTAAAAGGCTTTTGATTTTTATTTTCCTTGCGTCGCAGATTGGCCTTCAATGTCTGCAAAGTATGCAATTCAAATCTGTCGGATTAGCGTGATAGATGTTATTGCAAGTAATCATCATGTCTCACTTTGGCTGACTAGGTGACTCAACAAGTGCGCGTGTGAAACGAAACAATTGGGAGTCATCGAGGAAACCGATGCCAAGTGTTAAAGAGATTTGCGTGGAAGACAAACATTTGTGAATACGAAGCCGCGTAATCGTGTGTCTCAAGGAAATGCATGGCAGCACGTGGAGACGTTTATAAACCGCAACAAATTGCTCAATTTTCCCATTTCATGACACTTCATCTCTACAAAATTGGACGTTTTACAGGGTAAATGCAATTTCGAAAACCGCCTTTTCTCCATTATCTTGTCTCCAGCCCCACAATGGCACTGATAAACAGTGGTACAAGCAAATCAGTGTTAATACGCCTTTCTGACATTGGTTATGCAAAATAATGAATACGGAATGATCAGAGTATCAGGAAAGAGTGCGCAGGAAAGGAATATCGGAGTGCTGCTTTTTTACCACGGAAAAGTAATAAAAGTAGTTCTCACAATGGCGACAATAAATATTGAGGAAAGATCGTTCCGCGTGTGAGACTTCCAGGATACGAGGAATTGCTCCTGGAAATATATTTCGACCGTGTCGCAAGAGAATTCTTCGCTGATAATAGATTTCCCAATTTTCATGGAAGGATGGGCTAATTTTAATAATTCACCTCGAAGGAATTGTTGGCGAATTTTTTACGTGACTGTCAGAAACGCGATGGAAGAGAGGAATTTGTGCAGGGAAGATAAAGTTGTCCGCAATTCGTGTTATTTCGACTGCGATTTGAATATGGGCTGAGTCAATAAATCATAATGCATGAGCACAGATTACGACGAAAAGTGAGATTAACTCTTCGCAGTGAGCGTCAGAATGAATTGAGTCATTTTTTACCGATTAAATTTTTTACGCGTATTCAGATAAGCTAATAAGTATTCAGTCCAAATCTTCAGATTTATTTTTCTTCAAAATATTCAACGTCGTCCACAGTGTTTCATTTATAAAATTCTAAAGAGGAGGAAAAAATGACGAATTCTCGTTTCCTCCAAAATCTTCAGATTTTTTCTTTTTTTCTTCGAAATATTCAACGTCGTCCACAGTGTTTCATTTACAAAATTCTAAGGAGGAGGAAAAAAATGACGAATTCTCGTTTCCTTTCACTTTTACGGGTTTCCTGCTTGATTTCGGCGCACTTGTCGTTTGCCAGAAAACCTACGCAATTCTTGTCGTAATCGCAACTGCAGCCAAGTTGGATGGGGGAGATTCAATGTCGAGACGAAATTTTCCGAATAAATCTGAAAGTTTATTAGTCACGTAGCACCAACTTGATTTTAGTCGGCTTTGTTGAAAGTCCTAGATGTGGGCCATAAAATATTTAATGAATCATATTTCCTTTCGCCAAAGTTCAATTGCGTCGAATCGACGAAAACTATATAACCTAACAATTAGTCTGCAATTATTACGTCATATTGAATTCCATTTTGACCAAACGAGTCGTTCTAATTATAAACTAATGCCACTTCCTCGTGTTTTTGTCGCAAGGGGAATATGAAGTAATAATAATTAATCGCCATTCCCTGGTAGTTTTTTTTTTCATAAGTGTTGGCTGCAGGAGTCACGAGAGGAATGTTCTAATTTTTTTTTTCAGAAAACTGAATCGACCACTTAGAAGTAGGTGGCTCTATTACGTAATTACTAATCCGCATTGCAAGATAAACGATCATGAATAATAATGTTGTGGTTATTTCTGTATTCTTTCCGAGTATAAAGTAAGCGAAGGAATCTTTACGAGTGATTTTATAATCAAAGAAGAATTTAGAATTTTTAATAAAATTCAGAGTAATTACTCCTACCATTAGTGGGCTAATTTTTGGAGGATCAGGTTGCAACATTTTCTACGGAAGGGCACAGATAAGGAGGATTATTTTTTTACGCTTTTTCTTAAGCACAAGGAAAGTGAGGAAATTATTATGGGCGCTCTTAAAAAAGAGAGAGGAATTCAGCATTTAAATTAAAGATAAGGGGGACGACCCCTGGCATCCATGATGCAATTGGTTCAGGAGCAGGTTGCACGATTTCAGATAGGAAGGTATAAATAATGACGATCATTTTTTCGTCACCCAGTTCTCGCAATCGACGATACGAGACGTCGTGATATTAATTTCTTTGTAGTACTATCAAAACGAACGAGACATTTTCCAACTGCGCAAGCGCATGCGCGCAATGATTTCTCACGAAGCACGTGCGGGGATATTTTTCAGATTCAAACTCAACTGGAACGATCAATAAACCTGAGCGTTATTACAGCTATAAACTAACATTCTACATGCAGGAATTTCCGTTGCAATACATAATTATCTCCTGAAACAAGAACTTATCGTATTACTCCATTCATACTTACGATACTACAACTTTTACGATATCCGTAATTTCTTTTTATCGGGTTTTAACAGAAAGAACAGCACGTAATACGCGTACACTAATATCAATACACTTTATTGAACGGTTGAACAAATACGCGATACTAAAAGTAAGTTCACAGGAGTCCTCTCGGTACAACAATTACCGCTAAGCCAAGCACGTTATCTAACTCGTTACTACACCTACACCCTATTTAGGAAAATCTTCATTCATAACTTGATCTTGTCGAAGAATACAGATAGCGCTTAATCAACACTTGTATCAGGTGATACAATTGAAGCGTGTCAGCTGATAGAATGCGTTAAGCACAAGTCAAGCGCATGCGCCAAAGGGCAATTGCGCGACACCTACTGCACATTGGTCGTAATCGCACATCTGGTCGAAGACGATCATAATTTCCGGTAAATGAGTATTCCAACATTATCGAACATGTCGCCGATTCACGCCCAGGGACGAAGAAATATCTAATCCCACGAGGAAACGAAATGCCGGAAACGACGTAGAAATTCTCGAAGGAGATTGACCTTCCCGTAGATTCCTTCCTTAACCGCACCTAGAAATGATTAAAAATTACTCTGGCAACTGACGATTTAATAACGTTCAAGCTCTGTCTACTTAAAGCGGTGGACAATTTGTACGGTAATCGGGACAATTACGGGGAAAATAGATTTCCGCGATTTTCCCGACCGACTTCGCATGTTGCCTTCTCATGGAACGAGTTCACTCGAAGTGGTGTTATTAAGTAATCGCGACAAGCTTCACGCGATAGGGAAACACGGACAAGCGTTTGCATGTCGTTGAAAATTGTTGAACCGTTAGAAGGCGTTGAAAGACGCCTATATTTGCTACGAAAGTTGTTGTGCCACACCCCAGCAAGGATTTGCTTCCTCTCTTCTTCTGTCCAATATACACAAAATAGTGGAGTGCGCGTTCCACACGCGTAAACGAAATGAAACTGTACCGTAGGTGTATAAATAAACTTTTACCCGAACACGGTTTTTTTTCTCTATGAAATATGTTTCCTAAAAGCGTTGATTTGGAATATTACGTTCTCGACGCATTTCTCGTTATTTTAATGTAACTTTCGTATGTTCATTGAAAGTATAGTGAACGTCAATTGAAAGTATATGAACGAGTTTTTCAAGTTCAGGCTGTAACTGAAGCTTTGATTTTGAATATTACGATTTCGACGCATTTCTCATCATTTTAACGTAACTTTCGTACGTTCATTGAAAGTATAGTGAACGTCAATTGAAAGTATATGAACGAGTTTTTGTAGTTCAGGCTGTAACAAAAGGCGGGCTTTAAAACGTGCGGAACACTTCTTTTTTTATAATATATCTTATACAGTTGATAACGAATAATTTTATACTATTTATGAACGTGCATTGCACTACTTCGTGATTATTGGACGCTCTTCTATTCCCGTTTTCCATTTCTCCTCCTTGCTTCTCCTTAAAACGCGAAAAGAGAACGCAGATAGTAACTTGACTCGAATTTGAGGGGAGTAAAATCCGCAAGAAAACCGGGGTGCAACCATTCATCAATATTACCTCGTCTACAAAAATCTCGCGGAATTGCGGACTGTGATTGCTCGCGGACGCCAAGACGGTCGTGTCCCCCTGCACTTACCTGCAATTACTCCACCGATCACTGTAATTCCCCGGTAATAACGCACGGCCAGGAGCGCGCAAAAATTAAGCATCGGCATCTACGGTTTTCCCTCGTCTTGGCTTGGATTCCCTCCTGGGCCAATAACTTGGCAGCAATGAGATTTAAGGGGATCTGAAAGTGGCGACAAATAGGTCACCTTTGTGAAACTTTTCTGGGTGTTTTCGTAATTGGGTGTACTGAATCGTTTCGAACTTTACAAGGTGAATACGTGGACTATAAGGAAAGTCCCGACCCCCATGAAATTTTAATTATTTTTTTTCATTTGTTCATAGACATTTTCAAAATTTTCTATAAGAAATGAAATTTCATGAGTGTCGGCCCTTCTTTAAAGTCTCCGTATTCACGTGGCAAAATTGGAAACGATTCGATACATCCAGTTTGGAGAAAAGTTTCACGAACGATTGACTTTTCAGATGCCACTTTTACACCACCTTAACCTGCTCAAAGTTGACGTCAAGGACTCATTGCGATCGTAAATAGGTTAACGTGTATGTACTTGGCGCGGAATTCTATCGAGTATCCTGATTCCGAAACGCAAGATCATTTAATCCCATCGATAACTTCGGACAGATTCAAATTTGAGGTTATCCCGTATCGGTAGGGAAAACTTTCGTCACCTAACCTAGAATTTAGTTCAACAGAATAACAATTATAAATCGCTAATTATTCCACGTCTATCATATCACCTTAACGTCCCCAAACAGCGTTAAGGACTCACTGCACTCGCAGATACTTAAACCTGTATATGTATACTTGGCGCGGAACTCTACCGAGTATTTTGATTCCGAAACGCAAGATCATTTAATCCCATCGATAACTTTGGACATATTCAAATTTGAGGTTATCCCGTATCGGTAGGATAAACTTTAGTCACCTAACCTAGAAGTTAGTTCAACAGATTAACAATTATAAATCGCTAATTATTCCACGTCTATCATATCACCTTAACGTCCCCAAACATAGCGTTAAGGACGCACTGCACTCGCAGATACTTAAATCTGTATGTGTATACTTGGCGCGGAACTCTACCGAGTATTTTGATTCCGAAACGCGAGATCATTTAATCCCATCGATAACTTCGGACAGATTCAAATTTGAGGTTATTCTGTATCGGTGGGGAAAACTTTCGTCACCTAACCTAGAATGTAGTTCTTCGGCATAACAATTATAAATCTAATGATTCCACGACTTCCTTCGCCATTTTGCAATGCAGGACGTTGCATAGACTGCGTGTCTAGATCGACGGAAAATTATAGGTTATAACCAGGCCGTAAACTCCGTGACGATACGTTCTGTAATTCATTGATGACGCTCAAGTTAAGTGACGGTTGATGTGAGAAAAGCACGTTGAACTGCGCTTGTTAAGCTCGATGGCCGCCATCTTTCTAATTGCCCGTTGCAGAAGGCGTCGTTATCCTTTTATACGACTAGTTGTACTTGGTAATACTGTGCAATTTTTGAGACGCCCATTGTCGCAATTCGTGTCCAAAGATGGCTAATCGCTAATAACATGTTTACTGGTCACTGTCTAGATGGTTATGTTGATTGATGTGCGTTTGCATATCACAACTGCGCGCATAGAATTTCACGTAATCTCAGCAATGGCGGAGGTCGACGCGTGGTTGCATATATCGTTATCACGAAACAATATCATCTATTCACCGTTGATGTCGTGCTCTCGTGTGGGTGGGATATAAAAGTTTTTATTGGCATAAATTGCTCGGCGATTAAGTGAGCTTCCTTCTCTTCTTTTATTTCATATCGCAGATTTTGTCTTGACCTTCTCTGACCAGGTTTGATTGGTTTGTTGCAGAACTTTCGTTGGCAAGAGCTTGGTGCTTCGAATTAATCCGAGGGAAGGAAATATTTGGCGCATCCAAACAGTGATATGAAGAATACGCCAAACACGGGATATGGTACGTTTTGGGGTACCAAAAGAATATGGAGAATGCTCAATGCCATGATCGAAGAGTGATCGGGATTTTTCACTTTTCGGAGTTGATTGTTTATCCTTCTTAATGCACTACGAAATGTGGAGTAGGAAATATTTTTAAATGACTAATAAATAAAACTTCGAGTTGGAGAATGATGACTAGCTGAACGTGAAAGAAAGCCGGTTTAATTAACGGGGAAAGGATTAAAAGCTGATCTAATGAAAAGAAAGGCTTTCTCTAAGAAACTTAAAAAATGGCATCATCTGTCAAGACTCTCGGAAGAATTACACAATTAGGATGACATTACTGCAAACTAAATGGTTTGCATCAAGGGAGGAAGCGATGATTAGCAATATTAATTTAAATATTGGGTAAATTGTGTAACCTGCTCGCCTCCTCTAGATTCTTTTATTTCTATCATTGACATTTGAGGAGTAATGTTATCAATGTGGTAATTAAGGGTGGATTATTTTATTCTAACACGCCTTTTGAAATTAATGACTCCTGGCGCCAGAAAGATATGTAGAAAGAGTCGGACATTTTGCAAATATTTGCACTTGTATGGATTGTGTCGCGACGCGTTTTAGGATTATTTCAAGCAGAAAGGTAAATGTCTCTTATCAGAAAGAGCCAGCAATAAAATTCATTCGATTTGTTTTCTTAGAAATTATATGGATTACGGCAGTGTATCTTCCTTTATCTTGCCAGTGAAACGTTGTAATTGTTCGTGGCAAGAAGATATGTCAAAGTGATTGCAGGGAAAAAAAAAAAGTTGAATTAAACGTGTGCGACATGCATTGTCTAAAGGAATGATTGATTTGACGTAAGAAATTCTCCGACATGTGTCGGTACGAACAGAAACGCAGTATCACGTTTTACTAGTCCTCGGTGTTACAAATATAGTATACGTCCTTCGATTACAATGTTTTCCCACATTGAATACCATTATCACTACTTTATAAATAAATTTTTCTTGGCTTCCACTTAATCTGATGTAATTCGTGGCGAAGTTTGATCAGACCTTCAATTGATTGAACGTTTAATTAGTTATCTATGCATTAGCATAACGGGAAACGCCAGAAGGCGATCAGCTTGGCGAAATTCAAAGGATCGCCGTAGTTATTATTAACTATTCTTTCATTGCGACACTTCAATGGAATATTGTTATCCAATTTTTATAGTTTCGCGCTCTCAGCTGCATGTCATTAAGAAAATGCACATAAATTCCTCGAAGCTCTGGCAGCTTCTCAGAAGAAAACTACATAATCGTAGTTAAACCGTAGAATGGGGAAGCCGTGGGATGTTTACAAATCAGGAAAAATTTACATTCTAGAAGTGGGTTTCCATTACGCTTAACATTACTAAGAACCAAGTTATTGTCGTTGGTTTCATGGAAATGGAAAGATTATTCGTGTTACTTTTTGCAAAAGATGTTAAATGTTTTTACAATAACGAACAATAAGTCCGCCCATTCCGTATTATTCACTAAAATTTATAACTAGATTCCTATGTTAATAGCACTACAAACACAGCTTAAACAGTAAATATGAGTTTTATGAAGAGCTAAGATAGTCACGCACTTTGGAGCTATTAATAAATAAAGGAAAACCGCAACGAAAATGGGGACACGCCTTAACCTAATAATACTATCAGTATTTAACAAGTGTTGTCTTTCACTATACATGTACGTACACATAAAAACGCATACAAATGCAAATTATATATCCCCGAGATGATACGCATTTTCGAGAAACAGAACATTCAAGAACGTGGTATAAAATAACCAACAAAACGACAGCCTTCCCCTCAGCAATGCGCTTTATTGAAACCTTAAATATTACAAAACATTTCGAAGGACGCGTAGAGCGTTACCGAGGTCACCTCTCTTTATCCAGCTTCAAGGTGACCTGGAAGTACAAATTTTATACAGTCAACAATAAAGGGTAGCTTCCCGAGCGAAGGCTCATAAAATACACCGTAATACCATTAACTATAAAGAAATAAAAGTTATTCCAGTTCCAATCTTGAAGGGAACGTAGAGAATCCGCAAACCGCGGGCAGGTGTGCTTCCCGTGGTCATGTCGGTCGTCAAGTCGGAGGAACAATGGCGTCCTCGTCTAGAATGTTCTATTTCCGAGTGCGGTGCACTTCCTTCGACGAATCGCGTTCATCGTCCGGGCCGTGATACCGGGGCAAAGTTCATCGGTAGAATGGCGGGCTCGACGCTCGAAACTTTCCTGGGAACTCGCGAGCCGAGGCTCGACCAATGAGCGTGGACCTTTCGAGAAGGCTCGACGCGGTCGACGCATGCGCGGCGCTTGTGGCGCGCTCTCCTCCCCCCACCTCTCCGGCGCCTTTCCAGAGCGCCGCGAGCGCCTCGAAGGAATGCGCGGCCTGCCGACCAATCACGGCCGCCGATCCGCACGCACACCCACCTGTTGCGAAAGCGTTTGTGAGCGTGACGTCAGAGACACTCCTCCGAGTCGCAAAACGTGCTGCCAACGGTAAACAGATTAATTCAGCACATCGCGGATGCTACCACGAATGCGCTGTCGCAATTCCAGTAACGGTTATCGCGGACTTGTGCCACGTGTCAGGGGGCTCGCCAAGGTCTGACCTTTCCGGTAAGATAAGCCCACAAGAGGGCGTTTAGCTATTCCCAGTTTGGTAAACCGTTGGTTCCCGTCACCGCCTTGATACGGGGTTACTGCTTTAAACAGGAGTCCCATTGAACGCGTAGAGTGTCACACACAGCCATTGCGTCAATGCGGCGAAGATGAAAAATCAATCCGAACTGTGGCACGAGGTTAAGTGCAGTCTTGATTGGTTTTTCGTCCTCGCCGCGTCGACGCGTCGCGTTGTGTGACACGTGATAGCTCATGGGGCTCCGGCCTTTCTGATACTTTAGTTTTATTTTTTTAATTCATTACAAACCATTAATCGGGAAAAGTTGTCTCCGATTTAACTCTCGAGATGAAATCGTGGAGTCTATAGAAATGGAGAGGATATTGCTATAGAACGTGTATACGTTAAGCGTCGGAGGAGGTTAGACAGAGGGAGATTTATCTTTAAAATTTCTTCGAGTCTTTTGACAAACGAGGTCCATACGGTAGGGTGAATATGGTTCAAATATTCTTTACACTTGGATAGAATGGAATTTGAAAAAATGTTTAGAGATAGAAAATACCTCTGCATGGATATTTGATAAAAACTTCCACACGTAAGGGGGAGGGACAGGTGGCGGTTATCTTTCGTCGTTAACGTTTCCGTCCCGTTTAAGCAGATATAAAAATCGTCTAGCGTACCCTGTAACTGTTACTGACATTTTCGATTTTTATGTCTTTAGAAACAATCTTTAACACCATTTTACAATCTGGATATGCTTTAATACGTTCTTTATTGAATTTTAAAAGACACTTTGGATTGCATGTGTGTGCGCAACAACGTAAGATGGACGCTGCCGTTTTCTGGTTTAAGGGGATATGAAAGAGTCAGCCTATATACATCTGAGAAGTTAAATCGTTGGGGAAAGTATTCTCCGAATTGGGTGTACCGATTCGTTTCAAATTTAACCACGTGGATATGGAGGCCCTAAAGTAGGTCCTGAAACTCATGAAATTTCATTTATCATGAAAAATTTATTTACTTATCATGGACTAGAACCAACATGCCGTGGTTCGTGCACGTTTTCGATGTTTTACGCTTCTTGGAGTCCTAAAACCGAAAATGAAGAGTTTCAGGACCTAGTTCGAACAATTTAGAATACCATAGAAATGGAATATTACGAAGTCAGATGGGGAAATGTTGGAAATACTTTCACCAACGATTGCAAGAGAATGCTGGTTTGTCCTTCGGTTAACACGAGTTTTTACAGCAAAAATTTAGTTGCAGGTAAACGTTACAAATGGCGACGTTGATTCCTCAAAATATAAACAGTCACGAATTCATGGGGTTTCGGTGGTTTTACGTCGATCTTTTTATCATCACTTTACCGAAATGAAATATAGAACCCTTCAGTTCTTATAACTCTCAACATAGACTGTAAAAGACTTCAACATAAATATAAATGTCGATGACGGAACGCGACAGCTTATGTTACCACTTGAGTATTCAAAATGGCGTTACCCCCAAAAAGGGTATAGATGAATTTTACTTCATCGACGTCAATTCAATTTCTTAGCGCCTTTCATATCCTCTTAAAGTCTTACTATATACCCACATACGTTTACATGGATCCATTCCTCTTTCCCTAACCTCTTCAAGACACTTCTTACTTTACATTGTCTCTTACATTTTTGTAACTTATATGGTCGAGATGCAGCCTTTGTGACCAATTTATAGGTTCGGCACAGTTGTATCGTCGAAGTTTTTAATGTTTTTGATAAAGTTCTTGAAAATGAGTTATTTTGCTCGATTGCTGTTAGGATTATCGGTTTTATTAGCTTTGCCAACGCGATGGGTGTAGAGTTCCCTGGCATTTTCCTTCCGATTGTAATGGCAGCGTTTATCGTTTCGTGGACCCATTTAATCATGCTAATGCAAGGACGGAATCGTTCTCGATGCACCGGGTTCATTTACGATCGTTGATCACTGTTTCTCTTGACCTTCTGACGATGAGTGATGTGTAATTGACTCCGTAGTTGGGCTTTTAATGAATCATGCGATTCGAAAAGAAAATAGATTATTAAGAAAGAAATTAGAAAATCTGAAACATCTCCAGCGAAATGGAGAATTAATTAACACGATTAAAAAGTAATATAGAATTTTATATGAATTTTTCTTGGAAGTTTTATTCGGACATGGCATACTAATTTTGTAATATTTCCGAACAACATTCATGACATATGTTATAAATTCATGAGGTATGTGTACCCATTTTTCTAGAAAATTTCACGAATCTCCAATATGATGCTACAAACTCACACCTTTATTTCCAAGTCTGTCATAAATGTTTGATAAGTCACTTTTGAGACGTGAAATTTATTATTCTCTCACAGTCTTATTTACCAAAAGTGTATGAATTTTGGGAATATTTTTAACAATGTACTTAACGCTTGGAGCGTGTTAGAAAGAATTCAAGATGGCGTCGAGTTTCGGAAGGAGTGGAAAAGTGTTGTTATACTTTTGATTTTATGTCATAGTCGAACGATATGAGTTCCTAGGTTCTTGTTCGTGGTTTTAAGAAAAGACTCACCAGCGAATATTGTTTTATCGAGATGTTTATTGGATTTATTCTTGCCATTCAAAGTTGACCCTGACCATCGACGTGAGACGACACTGATCGATTTTGCCGACATCTTTAATGGCAAACGTGTGACACATACATCTCGCGATGAATAAGATTATCATTCACGGCACGTGGGATCGTATCTTTGAGAAAGATCTCCATTGTCAATGTACTGGGCAGAGTTAATGCTAGACGGAAGAAGTAACATATTAAGTAGCAAAAACGATGTTAGGGACGAATCGACGCGGAAAATGTGGCATAAAAAATTCCTACATGTCTAAGAAGAAAATTTATGCAACTTTGTAACATCTGACTGTTATTACCTTTTTATTATCGAGATTTTCACTGTTTAGATTACGATTGATTAGTAACTTGTCTCGCTGATTGATTTAGAATTAATGCAAAAAGTGACCTTAGCACACTTTGACACGAACATATCAGGAATTCCCTTTTGAGGACATGCGTCAGTTAAGACCTTATTGCATTAATGTTATTTAATGCGTTTACATACCTGCTAGTTCTATACATAGAGATAAAGGACGTAATAATGCCAGTGGAAAACCTTGTATTTAATCGTTAATTTTTCGTCACTATTGATTACACTGTTGCGTCAATTCACGATAAGAATCCAGATAGGTTAACAACGTAACCGGAATGTCAATTAATTAAATGAACTTTATATGACTATTCAATTCTACAATGAAATAAATGGCGACAATTATTATACAGCGGAAACGAAAAGTCATGAAATACTGCCCGGATTCATTATGTAAACGATGACAATCCAGTATGCTAAAGGGCGCGACGTTACGGTGTAATGCAAATTCGCCTTCAGACAATACATATTAACCAATGCTAATTAACAAGACGTCTACAGCTAACACGAAAAGTAGGGAAAATTAAGAATTCACTCACATCACTCGCATGTTTTGTTGTACCACGAATCTATTACAGGGGACTTTACTCCACATTTGCAAAACATCCACGTCAGAAAATTTCGCCTCGTCCCCCTTCACCGAAAATTTAATACATAAAATACATAATTTTTTAATACTTACATTTTGAAACGTAAAAAATACTCCCGTTAAATATTTTACGCTACGCTCGTCAGCATGAATATTAAATATCTCCATGAAGCTTTTCACACGTTCATCGTTACTCGATTCAATGACGTTTTCCCTGAAGATTCTATAATAAGAATTAAATAAAAATGAAGAGAAAAAAAATATATAAATTACAGGCTGAAGAATATCCGACTCGGCTTCCAGTCGCGACGTCTGTTTCTTTTGCATAGTCTTGGTTTATTCTTAAAGGTTAAAGTTTCATCCACACCTATACTATTAGGTGGTTGTTTGGCGCCGATTATCATCAGAAACGTGATTTTATCGCACGCATCAAAGAGTCTGGCATTGGAGAAAAGTCGCCGTGACGAGGCCACCGATGTTCTTGGTGATCGAAGAACGTAACGCAACGGCATTTCACGGTTGTCTGTAAAAATCCCTATTTAATGGAAAATCCAAGACATTGCGAACGCGAAACCTCCAAACGACTCCAGAGGTCGCGCGATTCCGCTTCTTATCAAGCCTGACACGTTTCTATCGGTTTTCGATTGCGAAATTCATCGTTACACGCCGAAGTCCATCGCCAGAGGCGCATTCGATTTCTCCCAACTGGAGAACAATGGCATCACCAATGCTCATAAACAAGTCGAACGTTTCAGCCTTTTGTCCTGGCGGATGCTTTTTAATATACCGAACGTTTAACTACCTTGTTTGGACAGAAATGGCCCTACTCTACTTCTCCCAATTTTATACATATTTTAACATAACACGGCTACCTCATAAATGAATGAATCACCACCACTGATCGATCGATGAAATTTATTAGATTCGTAATAACAATACTGAAACAAAGAAATTGCAAGGAAAACTCCGAGAAGTCCTGGTGGATACTTTTTAATATATTAACACAATACGTGACCGGCAAATTTTTTCCGATTTTTTCAAATACTGAGTACTGGCGAAAATAATGAAATTCTGAAACTGGTTGACCCAAATTTGTATCGTGTATCGTTATGGATGTGATTCACGTCAGCGGTCGCGAATGTTTTAAGTGTTCAACTACTTTGTCTAGACTGAAATGGCCCTACTCTGTTTCTTGCACTTATGTACCTATGTCTTAATATTAAGTACAAGGTGCGGTGAAGACTCTTGCGATTTTATAAATATTTTAGGAGAACACGACTACCTCGTATATTAATGGATTACCATCATTGATCGATTGACAAAATTCATTAGATAGTCAAGACTGCTTCCACGCCTCAATACGTCTTATCAAGTCGTTTTGAAAAATCGCGGGAACCTTCGCTGCACCCCGTGTTTCTTAAGTATTGTTCAGAAATAACGAGTAATTGTAAAATATTGAAAATAATCTATTTTTTTTCTTTTCAGCGGAAGTGAACGGCAAGCATGTCTCAAACGGTAAAGACGCCGAAGCGGCAGATCATGGCGAAGAAGTGGACGCCGTCCAGGAGGCGATGGGCGGATTCGGAAAATGGCAGGTCTTCGTGTGCCTTGCCATTTCCCTGGTCAAATTCCCAGTCGCATGGCACCAGTTGGCGATCGTTTTCATGGCTCCTCACCAACACTACAATTGCACGGCTCCTGCAAGAACCGATACGACGGATCAGTGCATAGTCAGCGTAAATGGCACGCACGAAGAGTGCACGGAATGGGAATTCGATAGAACCATTTTTCCGGAGACCATCATATCTCAAGTGCGTCCTTTATTCCGGTGTCCGTGAAAATTTCTCCTCTTTCGTTCAATTAGATTGCTTGATCACCGAACGACTGCTTCCGTTTCAGTGGAACTTGGTGTGCAGCAGATCCCACTATGCGGACATTCAGCAATCCATCCTGATGTTCGGTGTTCTTCTCGGAAACATCATCTTCGGATGTTTGGCTGATAGGTACGGGAGGAAGCTTCCTTTGATGCTTTCCGTAATTCTGCAGCTCGGTTCTGGTATTGGCTGCGCGGTTGTTCCCTGGTTCCCGGCATTGTTGGTCCTGAAGTTGCTCAGTGCCTTGGCTACGGGGGGAACAATGGTTACCAGCTACGTTATTTGTGAGTTATTACATGTTTTGGCTAGGGTCATAAGTTACACTTTGAATTTTAACTTTCCACAACATCATCTGACTTTGAAGTCACGTACCGTAGTTTTTAAGCCGCGGCGACATTTGATGTGGCATTTTATTATTGCACCACTCTCTTGTAATCAAGAAAGCCGTTTACAAATCATGATAGTTAATATCGGGAGGTTACTATTGTATTTGCAAGTTTCACGTTACGTCAGATTCTCTTGGCTTGGAAAAAAAAGAGTTAGGTTAATTGAACCGTTATATTGGAAAACCAATATTGAGAGTATTTCTGCGGTAAGGAATAATTACATTTCTCTTTTTTTTTTATTAAGGATTGCTTTGTTTGCAGGCATGGAAATAGTCGGCACAAAGTGGCGTGTCGTGATCACGGTGTTGTACCAGATCCCATACAGTCTTGGACACATGTCCCTGGCAGGACTAGCCTTCTTGTTCAGGCACTGGCAACACCTTCAATTAGCCATCACTTTACCCTCGATTATTCTTCTCGGTTATTGGTGGGTTGTACCAGAATCTCCAAGATGGCTTCTGGCAGTGGGCAAACAGAGAGCCGCGTGCAAGATTTTGCAGAAGGCTGCCAATGTGAACGGCGTTAAAAACAAGGACATTCCAGATATGGTCAGGAAGCATTGTCTTCATCAGGTGAGACCTTCCCTGCAAGTTAAACGTGTACTTCACCTTGTGAAAATATTTATACAGATTGACCGCAGTAAGCGGCCGTAGTATCTACACCCCAAAAATGAGAAATAGGTATAATGAAATATATTTTCAAGACTTGTGTTCTAAAGAATACTAATTTTTTTTCAGAATTCGAAGCGTTCGCCTTCCGACCACAAAGCATCCTTCCTGGACCTTTTCAGAACACCTAATATGAGAGTGAAGTCATTGGCAATATTCTTTAATTGGGTCGTTTGCGGCATGGGTCTCTTTGGTATGACTCAGTACATCGGTCATGTAGGAGGCGATATTTTTGTCAACTTTGCCGTTTCTGGAGCAATCCAAATCCCTGGAAACTTCGTCTCCTGGTGGGCCATGAGTGCACTTGGCAGGAGAATCACGCTAATATGCAGCAACACCGTCGCTGGTGTTGCTAGTTTGATCCTAGTCGCTGTTCCACAAGGTATGGAATCACGATGACTTGAATTCATAAATTGTTGCTATGAGTTATGACAAACTCAGAATTTTTACCTCGCTATCTGTGCAACGCATATCGTTTGACTTTGATTACAAATTATATTTATATTGATTTTTACAGACATGATATGGCTTAGGCTAATATTAGCGTGTTTTGGCATCGTCGGAATGTCGGTATCCTTTACCACCGCTTACCTTTTCTCTGGAGAACTATTTCCGACTGTAGTGAGGAATATTGGAGTTGGAACTAGTAGTATGTGTGCCAGGATAGGATCCATGATAGCTCCATTTGTTGTTTCACTGGTGAGAAATGTTGATTTGCAGACTTGCCTAGAGGACTGAGGAGTAGCCATAGGTGGTCAAGGTTGAATTGAATTATACTATGTTATATTTTTTTATCTTTGTAGGGAGTACTTCGATTTTGGATTCCACCTATTATGTTTGGAACACTTCCATTGATAGGTGCAGCGCTGTGCGTCTTATTGCCAGAAACAGCTGGCTGCACTCTTCCAGAGACCATTCTCGATGGCGAGGAATTTGGCAAGTGAGTGTAATCATTTTCTAGACGATATAAAAACCTAAAAAAATATTCTATGTAAATACTAAGATTGTGGGCATGGTAATGTAAAATATTTGGTTTTACAGGAAGCATAAAAAGCCTGCCAAACGGAAAGAAGCGGAAGCGGAAGTTTCGCTTTGAAGGAGACGATTCACGGTGCAAACGAGCAGCTTGAAGAAGGACAAGACACAGAATCACCCTCTTTGTTTAAATCATCGAAAGGAGCAAAACGCATGAATAGGAGTAGAAATACTGCAATCATTCCACGTTCTCTATTTATTACGTCGCATGTACCCCACAACTGTATGAAATACCGTTCCGTCACGAAATACATTCTCAAGTTGCATTTGACAATACGTAATAATTATGCCTTTGCAATTGATTGTACGACCGTCGACGTAAGATGCGAAGTATCAATTTGTAAGAAATTAAGAGAATCGGTTTATACGTAATACTACGTACGTACATGTTTTTAATACCGAATGTACTCATCATCCAGTACTGCGAGGAGCGTACATGGAATTTGTATTACACGACATTACGTTTATGTAAATAGATGCCTCGTTTTGTACAAGCCACTGTGTTTGCATTCTTCAAATCTTTCATTTCCTGCGGAAGAATCACATTTCAACATTTTTTCTTTGCATTACACGGCGGAAACTTGTTAATTTACAATAATATACAATGAAAAAATTCAAACTCTTCTTTTTGAAGAAGAAAATTCTGTTTTAATCAACAGTTGCATGCCCCTGATTGTAGGTTTTCGGGTGTACTCCCATGATTTACGGGTTGCATGTTCTAAGGAGTACAATAATGAGACTTAATTATGTTAAAAAATTACCGTTGATCTGAAGGAGTAGTATATTTTTTTCTTGATCTACATAATTCGTGACTAGAAAATGTTAATGAATAAACCAAAATACAGATTATCGGAAAACGTTGAATAGGGAGTATGATAAAATTAAGTACTTTGAACTTGCGTAACGAGAATTACCGCACAGTGTGCCTGCAATTATGTTGTTAGTAACCATTGCAAGGAGCGTTAAAATATTAAAAAATACCACAATTTTCTAATATTCTTAAAACTTACACGACCGACCGGGGGCGGTTGCATTGCTTTGTGCAAAAAATCAGTTGTACGGATCTGCGTATTGTAAACAAAAATTAGCATTCGACGTTTTAGTTGACGTTCTATATTTTCTTGCACTCTTAATTTGATTTCAAAACGAGGCATAAGGTGAAAATCATATTACATCAATATTGTAACATTTTTTTAGGCTTATTCGTATCGGCATTTTACCGCATTTACATAACGCGTTCCTTATAAGGGGAGAAATCACGGACCCTGGGAAAAGAAATAATTAATTAATAAAACAAAAATTGTTCACGGGCGATGAGTCACCGATACTGATTTAGTAGTGGCAATGACAAGGTCTACTTTTCAACCCGTGACACATAAGTACGTCAGATTGTCGAATGTACCCGTACTAACAGGACGCGTTCTTTCAATGTCAACTAACCCATTATCGTCATGGTTCAATTACTCCCTTTGTACTCTATGGCGGAAATGAGGGCACTAATAACTCCGAACCGCCACACCATTAATGTCCGGTGGAATGACCACCTTGAATGATAATTGCACCAGAAAGAATTGACAGTTCCAAAGCAATGGAAACCCTGAAGAATTAAGATTAAACGATAACAATTGTCAGGACAGGCATTAAAATTTAATAGATCCCTTTTCGCATTTGTAGAGAAATCGATTTACTTTATGGATATTTAATGTCAGATAAATTATTTTATCGTCTTTACGAGGTTATCGATGTTATTTAATTGATAAAACCAGGGGAAAGAGAAGAATTGTTCTGTTATAAATAATATTGTTAAAAATGAATGCAAAAATTACATAGCCGGTGAATTAATAAAATTTAACTTGTATATTTCGTAGAGGGATTGCATTCGGTGGAAAACAATAAGATTTCATGCTCGATAAAATTCGCTTGCCGAGTAATTGCAATTTTTCAGTGTTCCGTCGTTGAAGTCTGCACAATGTAGATTCGGAAATTCATTGAGCATTATGCTTGTCATGTCATGCAGTAAATACTAAAGACTATTGAATGGATTTCCGTCCACCGGATGGGATCGTTCGTTACCAACTGCGTAAATGGCAGGTGCAGTAAATGAACAGTAAAAACTGCATCATGCGAAATGAACATCAACATTATATTATTACTGAAACATTAACCTTACAGGTAATAGTAAAATCGATAGATCGATTTATCGTACCCGGCGCGAATCAAATAATCATCCGCCAGGTTACCAATACTGATTACGCGTTTATGTGCAATCAAATTCACGATCACCGTGTCCTAACAGAAAAATAAGATTTACATTAGCACGATAAATAACAAGAATAATCATTTCCACATTTTCGAATTAACATTTAACTCTTTACGTCTTCCTCACTTTCCAAACCGTTTACTGTCATCGGTTTCTCTCATACAGATTAATGATAATAAAATTTGAAAACAACAGAACCATCCCGAATTAGTTCATGGAATTAATATCTAGGTACTTAAAAACAAAGCAAAGACGTGTAAAAAAATCTACAAGAATAATGATACTCGATACGAGCTTTAATGGGACCCCAAAAAGGCATGACAGCATAGCCTCACTGTTGAAAATTTCATAAAATAATTCTTTTTTTTTTTCAGCGAATTTCAATCCTAATCTCATAAATCTTTCATTTCTCTTATTTCCAAGCTCTCATTCCAAGGTCTGCCTTTGATGACAAATACTTTCATGGACTCTGTTTGGCCGTTCTTTGAACGTCCATTCGGAGTACCATAGCCTAACCTCACCGTTGAAAATTTCATAAAATAATTCCTTTTTTTTTTCAGCGAATTTCAATCTTAATCTTATAAATCTTTCATTTCTCTTATTTCCAAGCTCTCGTTCCAAGGTCTGCCTTTGATGGCAAATACTTTCATGGACTCTGTTTGGCCGTCCTTTGAACGTCCACTCGGAGTACCATAGTCTAGCCTCATTGTTGAAAATTTCATAAAATAATTCTTTTTTTTTCAGCGAATTTCAATCCTAAACTCATAAATCTTTCATTTCTCTTATTTCCAAGCTCTTATTCCAAGATCTGCCTTTAATGGCAAATACTTTCATGGACTCTGTTTAGCTGTCCTTTGAACGTCCATTGGGAGTATCATAGTCTAGTCTCACTGTTGAAAATTTCATCAAATACTTCCTTTTTTTTTTCAGCGAATTTCAATCCTAATCTCATAAATCCTTAATTTCTTTCATTTCCAAGCTCTTATTCCAAGGTCTGCCTTTGATGGCAAATACTTTCATGGACTGTTTGGCCGTCCTTTGAACGTCCATTGGGAGTACCATAGCCTAGCCTCACTGTTGAAAATTTTCCTAAAATAATTCCTTTTTTTTCAGCGAATTTCAGTCCTAATCTCATAAATCTTTCACTTCTCTCATTTCCAAGCTCTCGTTCCAAGGTCTGCCTTTGATGGTAAATACTTTCATCGACTCTGTTTGGCCGTCCTTTGAACGTCCACTCGGAGTAACAACGACCGCTTTAATGGACGCGTTTTGTGTGGGAGTAAATTAGCATTAATCTCGAATACTTTGTATGCTAAATCCAATGCTAAATTCCGGCGGGTCATATACTCGGAGTCGAAAATTCTGTGTCAAGAGAGCCTCGTTTTGCTCCTCTTGGCTCCAGGGAATTTTTACAGCTGGTCCAATGTACGGCTACAGCGCTGTACAGTTCAGCAGGTTATAAAGGTGGCATGGCGCACTGTAGAGTCATTCCAAGTTGTACCGTTCCTGCCAGAGGCCGGTTTCTCAGCTCTCAGAGATCAGTGAGTATCGCGTCCTGTACCTCGACAACAATACCTCGCGATATTTACCATCGCTTTCGAAAAAAGTTCACGGTTTAACACATTCGCGACCGGCAAATTTTTTCCATTTCAAATACTGAGTACTGGCGAAAATAATGAAATTCTTAAAGTGGTTGCCGCAAACTTGTATCGTGTATCGTTATGGACGTGATTCACGTCAGCGGCAATCAGGAATAGAATTTAAAATGACGTGAATTCACGTCAGCGGCAACCAGGAATAGAATTTGAAAAGACGTGAATTCACGTCAGCGGTCGCGAATGTGTTAATAGCTCCGAAACTCACCGAAATGCCGACAAATGTCCAGGAGTTTGTGATAACGATTTATCCGTGCCATGTGGACGCGATGGCGAAAAGTAAATTTGGCGAGGCAGTGAAATTTAGGAATTAATTTTTCACCGCTGACTTACCGGCAGATTTGCCCAACTTTTAATGACGGGGCAGTGATTGCGATTTTTCTGTGATATAATTAAACATGACGTAAAGAGCGGGGCATTAGAGAGACTATCTGAAAATTTGTACGAGAAAGTGGAAATGATTTCTCGAGTGTATGGTTCAGATTTCCCACACCTGTCGGAAAGGAGACGATCGGATGTTATTTTTTCTTATCTGCGTACTCCACTTTTTTTCGTTTAGTGTGGTACTTAATTAAGTGCACGATTAGATTATGAAGTGATATGACTCAATAAATGTGATAAACTCTGAAAGAAAAAATTGCCATGGTTTGACCGATTTAATTTCCGTTTTGAGTGAATCATGATGATTAGAGCAATCACTGCTATAAGCTCAATCAATGGTTGAATAAACGGTGTAATTTATTTTAATTTATATGTCGCCGAATTAGTCGTCGTTTTTTGGTCTCGTATAAATTCACTTTAATACAAATTGTGGGAATGTTTTTCGTAGGAATGCAATTATCGCAATTATAGCGTTTATGGTACGTCTCTAATACTTATGTTTAACGATAAGTATCTAATAAATTCGCATAAATTCACTTTAATACAAATTGTGGGAATGTTTTTCGTATGAATGCAATTATCGCAATTATAGCGTTTATGCTACGTCTTTAATACTTATGTTTAACGATGAGTATCTAATAAAAATGCATAGATAAGTGTTAATCACGAAGCCGTTCATCTTTTTGTCCTATCTTCTTCATTCTGCATTTAGCACATGACAGTAATGCGGATATGAATATCGTATGCACATAGTGCATCTACGTGAACGTATGCACATGCACATGGTGCATCTACGTGAGCGCATGCACATGCACATGGCGCAACTCTCGCAATTTCGAATTTCGAAACCGAACGATTCTCGTAAATTTAACAATTCCGGTTTTTCGAAGCATTTTGAACAGTATAATGAAAAGTACGCGGAACAATTACCGCACACTTGGGATTAACTGATTATTTATGCAATGCTTTGTGCAATGAATCTTGTTGGGAATTTCTAATGTGGAAACCAAACGATAATTGCGGCGATAATAATGACGATTCACTTACATGAGGAAAGTGTTCGATGTGCCCATCCTTGTCGTGTCGTAGTATTGGAACACCTTGAACAAAAGGGCGAGAGAAAGTCAGTGTCTCCGTCGAAGCACGTTGACTTCTAATTTTCTAGTAAATACCACAGTGTACATTAGACCCTGAAATAAACTCTAAAATATTAGGACTGATAACGATTTGAATAATTGATTTTTTATTTTCTAATACACACCGCTGTGTGCACTCGATATATCAATAATCTTCATAACGAGACACAGCAAACTGTATAACCATTTTGTTTCGCCCAAAGGAGAAAAATGAAAAATAAAATCTGAGTTAATCTGGAAGTGCAGAAGCCACTAAAAACAGTTCACATATTTAGTTTCCAAATCGGGTATATTTAATTCCGACATAAGCCGTGTGAAAGATCCCGCGAGTAATTCGGAATAAAAAACGGATGTTGTAATTCTTGGTTTGTGGATGTAATGAACACCTTTCAGCAATTCTTCTAGGAACGTGCGTTAGGTATCCAGAAACAATAGGTTTGATGATCTTGTCTTCTATAATATGTCGTCTTCATTACGCATCCACGGTGTAGGGAGTTCCTCAGGATCAGCAATCGCTTTTGCGCGTCGATTCTTGGCCGACGCGTTGCTGACCCTGAAAGAATAAATAGCTCTTAATTACTTATTCGTGACCATACTGTACTGTAATATAGCGATCCTTGATGTAACGATACGAGGAAATAATGAGTTTGAACGATCGCAGAGATGGCGAAGCTGCGGAGCTTCCTGTTGTTGCTGGGTTTGGCAGCAATGGCGGCCAGTCATCCCCTTGAAGAAGTCTATTCCTGGAAACAGGTCGATTACAATTTCCCAAATGACTCGGTGAGGCAAAAGTACATCGCCACTGGAGATTTCATTCAGGAAAATAATCTTCCCCTGGGACTGAACATCTGGAAGAACAAAATGTTCATCACGGTTCCCAGGTGGAAGAAGGGCATTGCTGCGAACTTGAACTACTTCCTGATGAACGAGACGAACTCTGCTGGTGGGTAGATTTCTATATGATAACAGCGATTAAAAATTATTTTAAATCGACTCCAGGTGATTCCGTGACGTTAGACTTGTCAGGTGATATGTAAATCTGGTTGCCGATTTTAGATTGCGATCGTTGTTGATTTAGAATTCGTAATCCAGAGACGTCTGGACTTCGACTCGTATCTTGGATTCGGTGACCATTTTTAACCTCAGATCGCCAATCACGTACTGATAATGGCTCTGTTGCCGAGATAGAGAACTTCGTGACGTCCCTATCACTATCCGTGGGGTATAGGGTGAAACTGGGACCTACCCGAAATTCATAACATCGGTATTTTATTAATTATACATTTATTATGTATATTCTTAAATATGATTTTTTAAGTACTTGAAATGATTGGAAAGAGAAAAATAATTTAAGAAAATGCAAGTCCCATTATGCGTGGATCTTATTTGGCGAAGTCAAATTTGCACAGCTGGATTGTGAAGTAGGTTAATTTTGATCCCCTCACAGATTTGTACATCTGGTATTGCAGGCGAATATTAATTTATTAATCTGGTTCAGTGTCACAGTTCCAAACTCGTTATGGCGACATACTTTATAAGATGATTCTCATTCAGATGCCAAGTCACCAAAGCTGACTCCGTACCCTGATTGGGAGACGAATGACATTAATTCCTCTTCCGATTCGAAGATCGTCAACTTCTTTCGAGTTAGAGTAGATGCTTGTGACAGACTTTGGGGAGTGGACACTGGAGTGGATGATATAGTTGGTGATGGTACCTCAGTAATCCCGAGCACTCTGGTCGTGTTTGATTTGAACACGGATAAGGTAAGTTCCATTAGAAATTACGCATAAACACTAAATATATGAACAATTTTCATATAAAATATTATCTTCGAGACACGTTTTGCAATTTCATTTGACAGATCATCAGGCGGTACCCATTGAAGGATTCGGACAAGAAGCCAGATTCCTTCTTCGCTGATTTGGTGGTCGATGTTGATAGGGACGACTGCGATAATGCTCATGCCTACATCTCAGACATTGCTGGATATGGCTTAGTTGTGTATAGTTGGGCGAAGAACGACTCTTGGAGGGTGGAACACAACTATTTCTACTTCGACCCTCTAAATGGTGAGAAAAGTTTCTCGGTTGTGGGAAATTTGTTTGCCATCTTCTAACCTATTTTCTGGACTCGTAGCACCGAGTTAAGATATGAAGCGGAATTAACAAAACCAAGGATTAAGCATTCAGGGACGATGTCGATTACTCGTGGTTTATTAAACTCCATTTTGAAATTTCAGGCGACTTTAATGTCAGCGGCTTCAACTTCCAGTGGACCGATGGAGTCTTCGGACTATCCTTGTCCGGATCTCAGAAAGATGGCTCGAAAACTCTCTATTTCCACGCCATGTCTGGAATCACGGAGTTCCTCGTGTCAACAGACATCCTGAAGAACGAGACGCTCGCAACCACGGATAACTATTATCACTTCCGCGTGGTTGGCGACAAAGGACCCAGAAGTCAGGGTCCATCATCCATAATTGACCCGGAAACTGGGATTAACTATTTCACTCAGGTTCAGAAAAATGGAATTGCCTGCTGGGACACTAACGAGCCGCTTAATTCGGACACATTGCGTAAGTTTCTAGGGGAAATGATTGGCTTGTAACCTTATCAATGATGTCATTGATGAACCCAGTGAAAAGGGGTCCAACATTAATCTGAAGTTCTTCGTCCAGGTCTGGTTGATAAGGAGGACGTGAAGCTTCTGTTCCCGAATGATTTGACCATTGATAGAGACACCAGGAAGTTGTACGTCCTGGCAGATAATTTACCAACCTATCTGCACTCCTTGCTGGACGTGACCAAGGAGAATTTCTTCATCACCGCAGCCAACCTGGACATCTTGACGGAGCTTTGCAAGGGAAAAGGCCAACACTAGATCTGTGGACTTCGTTCATTCAAAGATTCTCTATTAAGCAGCAAGGTGCACGTTCAATGCTGCAAATTACTCGTTAAATTCTCCTATACAATTTACTTTACATCCTATAACTATCGAAAGTAATAGCTTCGTAGTGTGTTACTTTGAAAAGGACACGAGTGTTGTACAAAATGTCAAGGATTTCGGAATTAAAAGTGATGTCCTCTCCTACTAGTGCCGCCTTCCCTGGTTCCTTGTGTTATGGACCAATTACCGTCAACCTGGAATACGTAGACAATTTAAAAAAAATTACAATTTATAAAAGATTTAGCATCTTCGATCCACAATGGACTTGGATTCTGAATGTCTGAGAGTTTTGCGGCCCTCTTGCACATTATCACCTATCAGATACATTAAATATGATGTATAAGATCTAAGCCAATTTCAAAGGTTCCAGCGTGCCCTTTATTTTCGTTTCCAAAAGCATTCAACTCAAACAGATATTTCCAAAGGTAACCTATCACACGTGCATGTAGAAATGAATTGTCAATAGTTAAAAGTAAATCGATGAAATTAAGGTTTCGGAAGAAAATTTTATGCAAATATGATGTACAAGATCCAAGCCAAGTTCAAAGGTTCCAGCAAGCCCTTTATTTTCGTTCCCAAAAGCATTCAGCTCAAACAGATATTTTCAAAGGTAACCTATCACACGTGCATGTAGAAATGAATTGTCAATAGTTAAAAGTAAGTCGATGAAATTAAGGTCTCCGATGAAAATTGTATGCAAATATGATATACAAGATCCAAACCAATTTCAAAGGTTCCAGCGTGCCCTTTATTTTCATTTCCAAAAGCACAAAGGTAACCTATCACACGTGCATGTAGAAATTGTCAATAGTTAAAAGTAAATCGATGAAATTAAGGTCTTCGAAGAAAATTTAGATTCCAGTGACGGAGGCGATCCAGTGTCTGACAGCAGTGATCCTGGTGTAGACGCCAGGCAAGTTCTTCTCGCCGCATCCAGCTCCCCAGGACACGAGTCCATGCAGGAAATTCTTAACCACCAGAGGACCTCCGGCATCTCCATTGCAGGCGTCCTTTCCACCAGAAAGGGGTCCAGCACACAACATGTTTTCTGTGATTCTTCCTCTGTGCAGTTGATTACACTTGACCTGGTCGACAATGGGGATGTTGGTGGATTGGAGGAACGTTGGGAACTCATAGGTGTTCGCAGAGACAGTGCCCCATCCGGAAATGGTTGCTATGGTGTATGGGGAAGCGTCATCACCACTGAAGGCCAGGATGATGGGAGCAACCTTGTTGTTGAAGACGAATGGAGTGCTGACTCGGAGTAGAGCGACGTCGTTGTCGTGGGTAGCTGGGTTGAATTTGGGATGGACCACAATCTGATTGATGCGATGGGTCGCGCCTCCATAGAGGCGATTGTTGGTACCAGCTAGAAGAGATAAGCCTGATATTGCCTCTTTCTCCACACAGTGGCCGGTCGTAATCGCCCAGTAGGAGGCGATGATCACAGCTCCGCATTTGTGACTGTTGTTTCTGCGCAGACTGAGTTGGTAGGGGATGACACCAGCTTGGCTGCCACCAATGATGCGTCCCTCGGGTCCATTGGATGCTGCGTCCTCTGGAACCTCAGCGCAGCGGACTGGAATTGTGTAAAAAGTCTCTGTTAATGTCGATCTCTGATAGCGGGTTCTTTTAGGAAGTTAGGAGCAAGGAAGTCGGTCAGATGTGGATCAAGATGGGAATTGAGATCGAATCTCAAGTTCGAATCGATTGATCATGTTCCTGGGGAGCCGTCTTTATCGGATTGGAGATTTCCTAGGTTTAATCGATACCCTATGATAAGATATCTATTAAAAGAATCATACTCGTTCGCGAGGTTATTTGAAGAAATGGGATGATCCATTTACTTTTTTTTTCGCGTCCGTTTCTATTAGGTGGAGGAATAAGTTCCCACCGTTTTAATGACGTTACGTTACGTTACAAACGGCGGGAACTTATTCCTCAGCCTAATAAAATACAGGGTTACAGGAAATAACAATATGTATATGGACTTCCATTTTTTATTTAATAATGAAAAAATTTAAGTAATTTATTGAATGTGCGAATTAGATGTACGTGATATATTTCAAAGCATGCTTTTTGCGGAGAAATTTTGTTATGAGTTAATGTATATGTGTAGATAATTGCGAATATATTTAAATTCAGGGTGTTTAGGGTTGGAACTCGTAGAATGTAAATGTGTAAGAAGTAGAATAGGTGCTATTTAATTAATAATTAAATTGGGATTATACCTTGTCCGGCGACTGCAACGAGGAGAACAGCTAGTACTAGTTTTCGCAGCATTTTGGAAGACGTGCCTCTGTCCATTTTTCTGTTCAATATATACTCCGGTATTATCAGAATATCTTGATGGAAGTAGGAGATTCTCGTAAACCTCTTAATTTTCCGCGATAAACGTCATAATCGGTGCGGAAGGGGTACAAGACATTATGCCCCAGTTCATTTCGTGGTATTAATCTATTTTTCTCTGATGTTCAGACTATGATAAGAAATAATCAGTGTTTACCTGGTTGACGGATCGATATACACGCGCTGATTTCCTTTTATGCAAATAAACTGGCTTCAGCGGACTCGAAGGAATTTTACCGGACACGCGTTATCTGGACACGTACTAATACCAAATTAATCAATAACTATTTCAATATTACTGGGCACTTGAAAATTAATTCCATTTCAGAATCTCCAGAATTATTTCTATTTCGATCAAGAACAAACAGTATTCATAATCCACATATAGTGTCGCTCTGAAAGAGCATATATTATGCAAAAAGATGTACAGTTTCTCTTGCAAAATAAATGCCGAATTTTATTGAACAACTCGTCAGTCCATTCCCCACTTTATTCCAGCTAATTTGTATTTTTAACAACGCAACACTGCTATTCGATAAAAAAATTCCATTCTTTCCAGGATCGGGGCAATGCTAGTGCACTTAAAAAAAAAAATTAAATCAACTCATTTTTTGAGAAACCATTTAGCGTACCAGTTAGCGTACCTACAAATAACTTATGGATTTGTGAATAAGAATTGTACAACAGAATGTCCTCGGGTGTAAAATTATAATTACATTTTATATATAATCTAATGTCTTAATAGTGAATTAAGACATTTATTATAAAATTCGGAATGAATTTGTAATTTTTTAACACGATGTTATACACTTTTATGAAAATTAAACTCCAGTAACTGAGGCAATCCACAAGCGCAGTGCAGAAACATTGGTATATACCCCAGGACTGTTCCTCTGCGCGCATCCAACTCCCCAGGACACAATTCCATGAAGGAACCCATTGACCACCAAAGGACCTCCTCCATCCCCTGCACATGCATCTTTCCCCCCTGTCAGTGGCCCAGCACACAACATGTTGGCAGTGATCCTTCCATTGAGCAACTTGTTGCAGGTGCTGTTATCGATAACAGGGATCACCACTGACTGCAAGTAGGTTGAGAGTGCAGGGCTGTTCGTTGAAAAAGATCCCCATCCAGAAACCATTGCAGCTGAGCCTGTTGTTGGAGTCTGGCCGCTGTAGGCTAAGGGAATGGGATGCACCAGATCGTTGAAGTTGAAGGGGACGCTAACTTTCAACAAGGCTATGTCATTGTTGTGAGTCCTTTGGTCGAAAAGAGGATGGTTCACTATCCTGGATATCCTGTAAAGTGCACCCCCTGAGAGACGATTCGTTGTTCCAGCCAGCAAAGTTAGGGATGAAATCGTCCCCCCTGCTGTGCAGTGTGCTGATGTGACGGCCCAGTATGCTGAAATGATCACTGCTCCACAGGTGTGGGTGTTGTAACTGCGCAGACTGAGCTGATAAGGGATGATGTTGGATGTGGATCCCCCGATTATTCGTTCTGGTACCACTTCCGGGATCGGTTTCACTGGAC
The DNA here is from genome assembly GCF_000612105.2 of Orussus abietinus. Classification (NCBI taxonomy): domain Eukaryota; kingdom Metazoa; phylum Arthropoda; class Insecta; order Hymenoptera; family Orussidae; genus Orussus; species Orussus abietinus. Next base: position 104,300 of record NW_019394372.1, on the reverse strand, counting down.
CATCAGCAGAATGGCCTGGAATGGAGGAAAGTGGTCTTCGTAACATTTCGATTGTATTTTCCTCAGCGCTGAGGTGAATGAAAAGTCCTACTAAATGCTCAGAAATATGCACATGTAAGATGGAGTAGTATAATGGAAATTGTTATGCTTTTAATATTGAACATCATGAATGGTCTAAAAAGGGTGGGCTTTAATTGCTGCGAAAATTGATAGGTATTATTTTTTGTACAATTGTGTCATGATAGGCTATTGAATTTGCGATCAGGCATGGCTTTCCCACCTCCACTTGTTGGTTGCACATTCCGGCTAAGTAAAACCCATCGATTTTGGATCTTTCAGAAGACAAACCTGTACATAAATGTACTTAGATATCATTATGTACAGAGCGTAACCGTGAATACTTCGCGGTATGGCGGATTGCCATTGAGTGTGGGGTTGTCTTTTATAAGGCGTTAAGCATTTACTGGTGTCCCAAAAAGTTAACTTATGGTGAAATTTTATGAGGCGTTCCTTTTTGACGTACCCCGATCAGCGACAGCAGCAAGAATCAGCACTGCAACGACGGTTCGCAACATCTTGAAAAAAGTACATAAGTCTAGTACACCGATCAATATATAGGTAATCGTTATCGCAATATCTCAATGTAGTAAGAGGTCCTTATAAATCTTTTAACACCATTTGATAAGTGCGCGGTTAACAAATAGAAACAGCTATTGCTCTGTATTAAATAGATCGATGATATTAAAGTATTTATTTTGAGATTCGTGTTACACATATTCATAATATATGAATTCCATCGCCAATTCAAATGGACTGTAGCCTTAAAAAAGAAGCACTTCGCTTTAATGCGTGCGTAAAAATCTCAGAGTATCAAAATATAATTAACTTATGCAGAAGAAAAAAAAAAATTCACAGGAAGTAAATTGCAATAAAATATGAAACGATCTATTGGAGGTGTAACGAGCACACGTGACTTTTTTACCTGCATCTGTGTGTGATCCAAGTAACATTTTATCACCGATAACGAGTCGATCAGTCGACGATCGATTGCCTTTACGTAAGCAGTGTGTCATTTTCACGGTATCTCCATTATCGGTAACATTGAGTTTTCCCGAAGATCGATAAGAGATCATAGCTGAAACATCGATATTATCATGGAGCGAATCATCTTCAAGAAAAAGCATCCAAGTACACGAAACTAATCGTAAATCGTACAATTCTTTCTAATTTCGATTACAGGAAACCCAGAGATTCCTATTATGCAAGCTTGGCCACGCCCACTCGATTCAGCCTCCACCCGTTTCCCATAGAAGGTTGGTGAAAGAATTTCAAGAATCTCGCGAGGAATGGGCTGTTCATCTTCTTCAGGTACCTCTTCGAGGCCAGCTCGATGAGGAAGACAAAGGTCGCCAAACTCAAGCCAGTGTTTAACATATGAAACGTGAACATCACCTCCCGGAGGGTCAGCACCTTCTGGTCGTCATCAGAGTCGTCAAGGAACTTAGTGAAGGAGCTCGGAATGGACTTCTCCCTCCACAAGTTGACCAGCCCAGATTCCGTGAGTCTCTTCATCACAACGCTCACTCGATGATACAAGGGCCAATCGTCCTTCGTGAAGTAGACGAAGTACAGGTTCACGACCTCTTTAGAGATGTGAAGTTTGCCCAACTTGGCGGCGTTATACTTAAGGATGTAGCAATCACGAGAGCAGACTATGAAATCGTTGTTGTACGCATCTTCCTCGCACTCCGATTTTTCCATCGGCGAATAATTATCGACCCCGAAGTTTTCGAAGAGGGCCTTGAAGCCGACGTACCCCGTCATAGTGAGGCCATAACGTTTGACGTCTGCCAAGGTGTCCACGTTGGGGTTAGGAATGGGAGCGGTGAGGATCGCTGATAGGTTACCCTGGAAGATGGCGTTCAGGGTCAGGAACAAGCTCAACACCATACTGAAGAAGATCCTGGTGGATACCGAGCGTGGTGGGTGTGTGATGGCTGTGGACATGAATATTCTGAGGAGGTTCATCATCGCTTGAATTAGGGTCTGACCAACCAAAGTGTAAAGGACGAACACAGTCGCCAGGGAGATTCCTAGGAGAGCAAGGTTTATCTCGGGGCTGAAGAACGTCGTGATCTTGGTCAGCTGAGACTCGTACCCTCGGTGTCTGGAAGTCATGCACAGTCCTGACTCCAAGTGCGGATAGGTCATCAATAACGTCCTGCTTGACATTAGATATCTGCAGTTCATCCCTATGTCCACCGTGCCATCGAAGAGAGGCTTCAGCATCCCGTAGAACATCCCGTTGTTGCCCAGGTAGCCGAGGAAACTATTATTTGAGGGAAGGATCGTCAATATCACCGATGCGTTCAGCTTTGTCCAAAGAGCCTGCGTGATCATTCCATCTACTCCACCGAGCTTCTTCAGGCCTTTTTCAGATTCATTGACGTACAACAAGGGCCTTTTCTCTAGGACCTCGATCCTAATCCCGTAACCGTCCAAGATCCAAGCTCTGTCGAAGAGGATCATCCTGCATTTGGTGGCACCTTTATCGATTAGGAATGATAATCAATGAATCTTTCTTCTCTCCTTTGATAAACCACCTTTTTTAAGTGAAACTTATGTTTTGGTAGGGTAACTTCGCATTTGGTAGGGTAAGTACGTTAAAAAACTGTGAGTGTAACGAAAAGTGAAACACTTATTCGATTTTAACACATTCGCTACCGGCAAATTTTTTCCGTTTCAAATACTGAGTACCGGCGGAAATAATGAAATTCTGAAACTGGTTGCCGCAAACTTGTATCGTGTATCGTTATGGACGTGATTCACGTCAGCGGCAATCAGGAATAGAACTTGAAAAGACGTGAATTCACGTCAATGACAACCAGGAATAGAACTTGAAAAGACGTGAATTCACGTCAGAGGTCGCGAATGTGTTACGTGAAACTTCTTTAGAGATGGTAGGGTAAATTCTATTCGTACGAAGGTCGAGTAAAATCAATAATGAGAAACATTAGGGAAACATTCATTTGGTCGGTAATGGGCAAACTTTTTTTTTGTTCATGAAAACGCTGGAAAATACTAGGAAATAATGTTCTCTCTTTGTGTTACACTACTTATAACCTACTTCATGATACCTTAAGTGTGTATTATACCACGTTTATAAAATGAAACGAATTATTAGTTTCCTACAGTATATTTCAAGGATTAGAAAAATTGAAAAATGTATTATAACGTAACTTAAATAAATCCTTGAAATTACTACAATCTTAATCTTCCGTTCGTTCAATCGCAACAGTATTTCTTTTTCTATATTCTAACCATCAGAAGTTTCACTTCATTCATTAGTTTTTTAATGTTTATAGAATTTATGCAAACGTTTGCATACTACTAAGTTTGCGTTACTACTAGGGCGTTATTCTTTCAGTTAATTGTTGATATTTAAAATAAAATCATATTAAAAACGAAAAGTTTGATTTCCAACCCGCGTGGCGGCCACATATCAATTTTTTACGTACCATGAACATGATGTCGTTTGAACATCATCCAAACGTGTTCGACGGGTCCCAGCTCATCCATAAAGAACTCTGCAGGTTCCCATGTCTTTGGAGCATATTTGTTGTAGGGGTTGAACGTGTACATCATGAATCCTTCGATAGGATCCTCGCATAGATACAGAGCGTTCAGCAAGTTCCTCACCCAGGCTGTCCATAAAAACTGATACGCTTTGTGGCAACTGTTTTTCCAGGACTCGTCGAAGAAGATGAAGAATGCCTCGTGGTTCCACCACATTGTGTTCTTAATGTTGCGGAGGGCAACTCTCAGCTGGATATTCGAAGAAGCTCCTACCACGAAGACATGGAGACGGCGTTGGAAAGCAATTGATTGAGGATAATTTTGAATCTGATCGAAAGTTAACGAATGATAATTGGGTTGCCAGATCTTTGGCCTCGAATTGCTGTTCACGACTACAGTCACAAGCTCGGAAAAAGGTCGAAGACTTTGCAGGACATCGTCAACTTGCCCTGCAAATCCGATGGTGCTAAAATTCTTCATGAAGCATGACGTTAGTATATCAATCTGCAAATAAAATAAATTTTTCAAGCTCAGGTGGGAATTTTCATCGAATTTATTTACTTTGTATTTCATTTTTAATACAAAGGATGTGTTACCACTCCATCAGCGACGGTGCTGTTCTTCTTCGTTTCGGGTACAATTCCCGAGATGACGGCAGATATTTGATTGAGAAAAATGATCTGCACAAGAACCAGGCCGAGACGAGGTCGCCGATACTTCAAGTTCATTCTGAAGAGGGTAAATTTCGGGAAATAAAATATTAATCGTATACCCAACCTCGAGATTTTCATTTTAGAAGCACCCTTAACCACCTGCGCTTCGGGGGGATCTGGCATGCTTCACGGGCAGTTAAATTTCCCCTCGATTTTTTACAACTGCGAGAAATATTTTCCACGGTCTTCACTGATGCTCCACATCGATAAGGAACGATTTTCACGCTTCAGGGAAAATTCGCTACTTAGTTACCGGGGGAAATCGTAGGTTCTCTATTTTTCAGCATTTAAGTAAAGCCGTAATCTCTCGCACCGGTTTACTTAGTACTCAAAGCACGAAGCTCTTATGGAAACTACTGGGAAGATAAGAATTTTTCGAGAACGTCGATGGACTTATTCTTCGGACGAAGTAGTCGATGAAGAAGTGCGACTCCGTTGTCTCGACTGGCAGACCCGAAGCCCACGTTTATCATTGCAGGTCGTTCATTTAATGCCCGTAAAGGTGATTAATGCCGGACTGTAGGTATTAGATCGATGATTAGATGCACGCAGGAGATCCTGAAAATATCCCTCGTCCTCGTCTCGTAGAGTCGCAAAAGGTTTCGAATGTATAGAATTGATAAAAATCACTGTTTCCACGGCGATTAATTGATCACGATCGCCTTCACGGTAGGGAGTCATTACGTGAAATAAGTCAATAAGGTGTCCCATGCGCGACCGCATTGTTTCGGAATATGGAACGAAGGTTCTTCAATTTTCCTAAAGTCGACAACGCTAGCTATGAACAGGACGGAACCCTTTGGCTTAGTTTCCAGGGTGGAGAATAATGCCAGAAATTTTTTTAATTGCCCATTTATTGTATTACTCCAGGTTGTATCTTCATTTGTTCAAAGCGATCAGCCTCGAATCGACGTCGCGATCTTGGGGTGCATAGCATTAGCATATTAAGGGTTATGATTTTTTAGTGCCGGGTGTAAATCAGATACTTATCTCGCAGACATTTTTCAGAGATGTGCTTCGCGTTGACTTGGATGTGCTGTCAGTTTATTTCGATCAGACGTACATGTGCTTGTCTCGGAAAACCCTTGAATTGTTTAAGGGATAACGAAGTTCGATCACGGTTTCGACAGTCGGATTTCCGCGGCGGGACAGTCATTTCTCGATAAAATGTAAATATTGCGAGGGAATAACCAAGTCCTAGAATTACAAAAGCGAAGGTAAGGTCGTCCATTGAAAATCTCTTGATACCTCCGGTCCAAACATCCTTATCGACAGCAGTTCTATCCCTCACGTGGGATGGGTACAGCATATGTTCCCTCCAGAACAGGGTTAAGCCAGTTTCGAATATGTTCTTGATTAATTGGTTGGCTCTGGTATAAGGGGCCCAGTCCTGCTTGGTCAAGAAGATGTTGTAAAACTGAAAGAGCGAGGATTTCGACACGTAAAGATTCGTGCTCTTGGTCCAGTACGAGAGATGCAAGCAGTCGCCGATGCAGGCGATGCTTTGATTTTGGAGAATATTTTTCAGACAGTCATTGACGTCTTCGATTTCGAAACGGGCTTGTAATTCTGGGTCCTGAATCCAGAGTTTGAACAGTTCCGAGCCATGAAGAGTGTATCCGAGGGTCTTGATATCGTGTAGGGTCTCTGCTTGTGGTTTTGGAACGGCTACGGAGAGCAAAGAGGCCCAACTTCCTTGAAGGATGGCATTCAGCAACATGATCAGCAGAAAGACGCTCAGGAAGAATAGTCTGAACGGAATCGTAGGAGGTATCTTCACCGAGGTGAGAACGAACATTCTGAGGATGTTTAGCGTCGCTATCATGTACCCTTGGCCTAGGGTCTGGATCAGTACCCCGAATGTCATCAGCAGAACCACCAACAGGATCATCAGGACCTTCCAAGTCACGAAGTTGATGATCTTGACAGCTTGTGGTAAGAGATCTCTTCGATTCGTCACCAAGCATATCCCATCTCGGGAGTGAGGGTACGTTAACTTGTAAGTCCATTCGCGAATCATGAACCTGGAGTTCACCGATATGTCGATTTCACTGCCGAATTTTGAAATCGTGCCGTGCCAGATTCCATTGTCATCGACGTATCCTAAATTATTGAGGTCCTGGACCTTGTGTACCACCAGGATAAGGCGGCCCTTCATTTTTTTTAACAGAGTCTTCATCAGCAGTCCATCTTCACCCTGTAGTGCATCTCTCATTGGCAGGCTAAATGACTCAAAATAGTTTTTACTAAACCCAATAGTAGGGGCAATGTCTAGAAGGTCGGCATATATATTGTAAAATCCAAGGTCCAAAGTCTTCTCGTAGAATAAATCCGTGCAACTGAAGTCTGAAATGACTCTAAATGAAATATTTGGAAATGGCGTCCCAACACTGATGAAAATCCATCGAAATTTACGTACACTTTTACACAACTCTATTGAATTGAATTTTCACATAGAAAGACGTAGAATGGAAAAAAAAAAGAGAAAATATACAAACACACGTAATATTGCATCTTTACGTGAATTATATCTAATATTAGATAATAATTTATTTTATGTTAACTTAGATGGTGCATGTGAGATTACAGAGGCAATGCAATGCAATGGGTATGTAAATTTATTTGCGCATCTTTATCAGTAAAGTGATTTATTTACGGTCGATGCATTCACTTACCAGGATTGTGATTCTGTTTGTATAGAACCCACTTGTCGTGTATTTCGTTGGCGTATATTTCTACCAATTTCCAGGATTTTGGTGCAATGGAATTGTAAGGATTATATGTGTACAGCATTATTCCCTCTTCTGGATCTTCGCAGATGTACACGCAAAATGTAACGCTGAACTGCCATGCGCTTTGCAACATTGCATATGAATTATTGCACCCATTATCCGATTCAGAGGTTCCAATAATGATGAACGATGCTTCGTAGTTCCACCAGGTAGTATCTTTAATTTTGCTAAAAATATTCCTGAGATCGTTGGCGTCGATGGTGGATATTACGAAGGCATGCAATTTGTGCAAGAACGAGTATGAACGATTCTCCATGTACATTGGATATGAATATAAAGAACTTGAAAACAAAGCCATGTCATTTTTTCTCGTGGATCCAACTACCGTCATTCCAACTGATCCAGAAAATTTGGAAAATCTTGAAAGAACTTCATCTGAACTTCCTGCTATGCCAATGGTGGTGAAGTTCTTCAGGAAGCAGGATACCAGGATGTCTTCCTATAGATAATGAATTATTATGGAAAATATATTAATTTAAGATGTTTAACTGCTTATTTACTACACCGCATTACTGTCGTTTCTAGTGTTGAGTTAAAATTGTTCGTTTCGAGATCGTACGCCGAAAGTGCACTTTCAGTTTCGAGGACAAGTAACAACATTTTCAAGACGAGAAGTAAATTGTTGATGATTCGACTCATCGCTAATGTCGAAAATTAACTTCAAAGCGAAAAACGCAGAAATGCTCAGAATGCACAGGGTTTCTTTGCAGTGGTGGAATGAAGTAAAGGGTTGTTCTTCGGCTGCATAAAGAATAAGAAAGAATCTAACTTCGAATAAATCAATTGATTTTCCTTAAGTTTCTTGTATATTTATATTTACGTTAAACATTTCATGAACACTACGTGCGCGTACGTCTGGTCGAAGGTGAGAGGATAATAAGTAACTTTTATAATTAAGAACGCCTTAAAATAGTGGTAGATACCCTTCAGCAGTTCTTATTGTCAACGATCAGCTGTAATTCTCTGTCATTTTCAACAATTTCAAAGCTCAGTGTCAGTAGTTAGCAATTCCCCGATATCGATTGTGAAAATGACTAATCCCGCAACATGTAATTCAAGGAAGAGACTAGAAGAATTCTCCGACTGTCAGTCAGAATTCTTTCACTAGTGGAAACTCTCTGTATGAATTGTTACTATAAGTTTATACATATCCAAAACATGTTTACAAAAATATCTCTTACAAAAGCTTACTTAATATTTTTTCTCAAAAAATGTGGAGACCTGAAATAGCGTCTCGTCTTTCGCAGCCAAATTTTAATCTCAGCATTAATTTCATACAGAAAAGCAAGGATCGCGCAAGAGTACCCAATCGTTAAAATGTAGAATGCAAAAGCCAGATCATCCAGTGATAACACTTTGGACCTCTTCGGCGGAAATTCATCCCTAGAAACCTTTGTTTTATCTCGCACCAAAGATGGCCACAGCATGTGCTCCTTCCAGAAAGCCAAAAGTCCAGTCTCCACCATCGTCTGGATCAAGATGTTGGTCCTGCGTATAAAGGGCCAATCATTTCGCAGGATATGCGAGTCATAGAACTCATGAACCTGAGTTCTGGAGATGTAGAGATTTGGGTTGCTTCCAAAATTGTACGTCATGTACGTGCAACCGGAAACGCAGGCACCCGTAAAATTCCCAGCAAGATGGTTCACACAGACATCAGTTGGTTCCTCCACGAAGCTCTTCTGCAATTCTTCATCGTGAATATATTTCTTGAACAATTGTATTCCTCGAATAGTCATGCCCAGTCTTTTCAGATCTTCTATCGTTTCCACATTTTGGTGCTGAATGTCTATGGAAAGTAGCGATGCCAGGTTGCCCTGAACAATGGCGTTCATCACCAAAGCCATGGAGAAGCCGGTTATGAGGAACATCCTCACCGAGTTGACTGGTGGTACATTTTTTATGGAGATCGACAGGAACAATTTAAGAGTCTTTAAGAATGCCGCGAAGTATCCTTGACCCACCAAAATGACCAACACCGTGTAGATGATCAGGAACACCAGCAAAATCAGAAGCAGGACCCTCCAAGTCATGAAGTGCAGGATCTTCTCCAGTTGCGATAAGTACCCTCTTCGGGATGTCATGATGCAGATTCCGGATCGAGAATGGGGATAAGTCAACTCACTTGACCATTCGGTTATCAGGAAAATGGAATTTAGGATCATGTCGGATTCGCCTCTCACAACTGTACTGAGTATTCCATGGGACTTCCCGGTCTCGTCTATGAACCCTAACTCGTCCAGGTTGTTCAACGGGTACGTATATATCGTGGCCGTGGCTTTCAACTTCCTCATCAGCGTTTTACTGAACTCTCCATCTACTCCTTTGAGTAGCACACTGTATGATTGGGTCGAGTTATTGTAAATTTTCTCTAATGACAAGGTCGGCTCGCTCTTTACGACGTCTGCTCTCATGGTGAGGTTCCCAAGGTCGGTGCACTTGTCGTAAAACAGTTCATTGCAGTTTATGGTACCTTAACAAATAATGAAAATTAAATGGCGTATTTTTTCGAGAGGAAACAAAATTTTCAAGTCAGAAATTCTATACGAAAAAGTTAACTCTCCACCAGATTAGTTCCTTCCATTGACACAATTCGGTATTTTAATTTTTTGCTTTGTACAATAATTAATTGCAATTTATGCCAACTTACGATAAATAATTTTACGAAGAATCACTTTTTCGAGATTACTCACCAGGAACGTACTTCTGCTTATACATGATCCACGGATGGCCTTTGGCTCCTCTATATTCCTTGTAAAGCTTCCATGACCCTGGCATGTATCGATTGTAAGGATTGTATGTGAACATTATGGTTCCTTCGGTGGGGTCCTGGCAAAGATAAACGCAAAAGAGGATATTACGATACCAGGCTTCCAGCAGGAACGCATATGGATTTTTGCAGCCATCATCAAGCTGAATCTTCTCGACGATGAGATAGAGTCCGTCGTGGTTCCACCACATGGAGGTCTTCAAGTTCCCCAACACTTTTCTAAATTCCCACGAAGAGTTTGCCGTCGTTACGAAAGCGTGCAACTGGTGGAGGAATGCGAATCCACGGTTTTTTATGAAAACGTCCAGGGAATGTAAAAAATACGAGAATACTTTCAAGTCATTTGGCCTGGAACTTCCAACCAATGTCATCGTCACGGAATCGGAGAACTCGGGAAACCATGAAGAGACTTCATGGTTGTTTCCTGCTATACCGACCGTCGTGAAGTTCTTAATCAAGCAGGAACTCACGATCTCTCTCTGGGAATTAAAGAATTTTATAAAAGTTTTGTTAACCAAACGGGAGGCTAATTATTTTTCATTAAATCAAGGACGAGCTAAGCGGTTCAAGGAATTTTCTTGATGCATAAATAATCATGGTTATACAGTATGAGAAATTTTACCGTGGCTTCCATTGTTGTGTTTCCTGTTTCCAGGATGGCATTTTCACGCAAGAATTCCGACAATGAATCGGTTTGGTTTGTGAATAACAAGTAGCACAGAATCGAAAGTGACAATGTGAAAGTCGAAGACATGCCTTGGAGTAAAAACTATAACAATTGCCTCGAGTGAATTCATCAGCGAAGAGGAGAAGTATGTCGCTAATGCCATGTAAGGACTTTGACAAACCCCAAAAGTGCATCTTCATGCTGGTAATCCGTTAATTATTAACTCTGCAAATCTTTCTTTCTTTGATTTATCACAACCTTGCTTGTCAATCAATCACCTCCCTTGATTTATTTATCTGAAAACTTACTGAATCCTAGACACGCCTAGATTGATCAATGCAAGTGAACGTTCTTGTAATATCCTTCCTATGTGTTAATTTCATGGATAAAGGAAAATATGATTAAATAGTGTAGGTATTTATGAAGAATCTGTAGATCTACGCTACGAAGTTATTGACAGCTGTATCCTTCATCAATTTTTAATTGGCGCGTTGAGGATTATCATCAATAAATCTCCCTTGGGATTCCAACCGTGAAGTAAATTATTAGGCGTGACGTGTGATATTTAAGGTGTAGAAAATAATAATGGGGTGATGGATTGGGAACCCTCACACCTGGAAAAAATAAATACAATGTAAACACAAGGGACGTTTGTGGAGTTGGGTTGGCCCTTAGGGATCATATAAAGTTCCATCGGGACTTAATAGAGGTAACCAGGAATATTTATTTATAACCCAAAGACTCTTTTGATACAATTTCAGAAAAATAACAGATGATCCAGCCCCCATCTCATAGTTTTATATTTCCATCGGGAATAGCGACAATTGCGGGTTGTTCTTCGTCGAATCCATGTCCAATCTCGCGGAAAGCCTGAACGGCAACCTCCAAGAAGAACACAACAAACGCAAGAAGGAGTCCAATAGTCCATAAATAAAATATAATAGCAACATCTTTCGTCGACAGCGAATAAAACAGCTTTTCGTTCTTGACTTTTCTGGTCATATAGACTTTGAAAAATCTCGAGATGGCATCCTCCTGCCAATACTCCATCAGACCAGCTTCGGTAATCCTCTGGGCGAGCAGATCAAATCTGGGCAGAAGTGGCCAATCTTCACTGGTGAAGAATGTCACATAATAAGTTGTAAATTTTTCCGAGCCCACGTGTATTCTATCATCCAACATGGCCTTGACCCTCAGGTACCCGCAATCATTGGCACAAGCAATTTTATAGTTCTTCTTCGTCAGAAGGTTAATACACTGATTGATGAATCCATCCTTATGAAAGAGGCATTTAAATCCCCGAGATTGGCAATAGTCTTGTCCAATAGGATCAGTGTGGACCTTTATCTTGAGGTCCATCGCCTGTTGCATGGTGTCGATATTAGGCTGCAGTGGAGGTTGCACCATAACTGCAGTTAGTTTTGCAGAGAAGGTGTTGTGCAGGACCAGGATGAGCAGCAGTCCCACTGAGATGAACAACTTTCCTTTAGTGGTCCTTAATTTACGGTTACAAGCGGTAGCAAACAGGATTTGCATGCTGGACAGCACTGAGGCTGAACAGCTTTGGGCCTCCATGAACTTGGTGACGATCAGCGTCAGGATGATGATACACAGGAACGCCAGGATCAGGGACTCGGGGAAGATCTCTCCCAGGGCCGTCCACGTCTGGATCGATATTTCACTTTTCCTGATCGCAAAGCAGTAAGACGAAGTGTAGAAGGGATAGGTGTACTCCAATCGACGAATTGGTCTGAGGGTTCGCATGTTCAAGCCCAGGTCCACTTTCTTCGAGGCCACGTCCTTCAGCATGCCGGTATAAATTCCGTCATTGTTGTCAAACCCAAATGTGCAGTCACTGGTCAGAGTCTTCGGGTTCACCAATTTCGCCTCGAGGAAGTTGAAGATCGTTTTTATTAATATTCCGTCAAGACCTTCTAGACGTAAAGTGCCATTTGGGTACTTGGAACCGAACAGGTATGGTACGTACTCGCAGCCGTTCGTCCTAATTCGGTGCCCCTTGATGTTCATCGTCTTCTCGAAGAAGAGATCCTGGTAGCTAACTCCACCTGGAAACAAAAGATCCTAGAAAAAGGAACCTTAAGGTGGTTGGTATACGAGCAAAGTACTATCATTTATGGGTAGAAGGAGCAATTCACACCATACCTGGAACATATGTTCTTTCGAACAAGGTCCAGGGCTGATTATTTACTCCAGTATATTGCTTCACTTTGCGCCAAGATTTCGGGCATGTGATTCCATATGGATTAAACGTGAATATTTTCAATTCTTTCTGTTCATTTGAACATATGTGAACAGCTGAGAGTACGCTGTACTGCCATATAGTCCATAAAAACTCGTATGCGTGATTGCAGTGAATGGCATCAGGAGTCGATCCACTTGTTACGAATGCTCCATATGAATTCCAATATTTTGTCAATTTTAAAGTTTGCAGCAGTAGTTGGAAGTTTTCCACCGAATCAGCGTTTAGGAAAACGAAGCTCGATCTCTCTCGAATATTTAGGTCTTTTCTGTATATGGGAGTCTTTTTGGCCAGTGAGGAGAAGGTTGCATTAGTGGGAATTCCTATTACAGCCAAGGAGGTAATTTGCCATAAGGTTTTTATCAATTCTGACCCTTTGTCATCAGATGAAGCCAAAATTGTAATTGGACTGCCCAAAGGGAAGCACGTCTTCATTAGGTCGGCCTGTAAGAAAACAGCTGTTGAGGCTTTAAAAATAGAAATATACCGAATTATTTCTTCGAAGGAAATCGAATGCTCACCGACGTTTCAAAAATTCTACTCAAAATGGTTGATGTCACTGGTTCTTTCAAAGCAATTGAACCCTGAAGAGAAGTGCAGAAAATAATTATCAAAGCTGCCGAAAAGCATCTCACTGTCCTTGATATCCGTTTCCACGGCTGAAAATGTATTCAATTATTGGAACGTAGAAATTCAAATATTAATCCACTTTCCAGACTTATATTTAAAATTATCCTACGCTATTAAATACTCATACGAAATTGTTCCAATTGCTAATAATAAGTTGTCTACGAGAATGAATAGAAATGTACGATTGATCGTGCAGAAAATAAAAAGGGAAATTACCCAAGCATTTAATAATAAGGAGACGTTAACAAAATAATAAAATTCTGTAATAAAATAGGAGTAATACACAGGATATGAACAGGTGAAGGTTAAACAGAATTATTGTTTATCATTAATCATTATTAATTATTCATTCCCGAAATGCTCGTACGCTTTCGTTACCAGTTATTCTGGAAATAATTACTATTTCTCATCCGCATTATTTATATTTCACTATAAATGTCAGTAATTAACCCAGAGAATAACGCCCTAACGCTAACGAAACGCAACTTTTATTAACACTAAAATCCAAAAATAACTGCAAATACTAATGAACTGCAAAAAAGGAAGAAAAAAGGCTTCAGTTTCAAGCCTGTTTCATAACATGTGAATTTTAAAGTACTACCGTTCATTTGAACTTAAAGAAGTTTGACTTTAAAAATAGAAAAGAATATCAGGGAGTGTCGAGCCTCTTTCATAACATGCGAATTTATACGCGCTACCGTGTATTAATTTACACTTAAAAATGTTTCGCTTGAAAAATAAAAAAAGGAATATCAGAGAGTTTGAAAATCTAGTCGTGTACGTAGAATGAGAATTCGGGTCGTCTAGAAGTCGGTCGGTCCTTATTTGCTTAACAATGTCAGTGTCAGACACCGGCAGTACATCGTCGTAGTAATAAGTAACGCAACGTCGACTAATGAACAAAAGCCGAGGTCGGTGAATTCCCCCTCCCTTCTTTACCGAACGAGCCAGGGGTCGAGTTTGGTAGGCGACTGTATTATTATTCCCGTTCTCTCGAGTTCGTTCGGCAGAGCCTCGCGAGATGGTCGAACTGCTTCGGGGTCGACAATGACATAGTCCGTGCCGAAGAAGAAGAAGAAGTTGGTCTCCAAAATGGCGCCGGTCGCCAGGACGAGGACCAGAGTCCTTTGGTTCCCGCTGATCCTTCTTCTGGCGGCGCACTTGGTCCTGGCACAGCAGCCGCACATCGTGTTCATAATGGCCGACGATTTGGTGAGGACGTTGAAGACCTTTTGCGAACCCATCGAGTGGAAGAGTCGTAAAAGAGTCTGGCCCGAAACCGTTGACCTCGTCCCCTCCATTGTCGAGTGCTCCTCTTCGGTCATTGGCTTTCAACGTTCGATTATTTCTTTCTGTTGGGTTGTTCTTGGTAGCGGCTCGCTTCTTTATTGCTGGATGGACAATTTGACGAATGTCTTGATAAGGGTGTGATCGACAAAGGGGTCAAGCAGATGTGCACTGTTATCAGGGGACAGTCAGTGATGTGCCTCTAAAAGAAATTTCTGTAATTCGGAAGAGTATTGATAAAGCATGATTTGAGTGTTATCGAAGGCAAGCCGATTAAACGGAAGTGCGATGTTGTTGCAGGATTCATATTTAATGCGGAGATGTGTCTATAATCTTAAGCTATCAATTTTTATGCATAAATCGTGTGGCTAGTAGGGGTAATCATTTTTTTTCACCTTTTCAGGCGTTGTGGTTCATTCGACTCGGTATTGATGATTTTAATATTTGTTTTATCGCTTCTTTATTGCTGGATGGACAATTTGGCGAATGTCTTGATAAGGGTGTGATCGACAAAGGGGTCAAGCAGATGTGCTCTGTTATCAGGGGACAGTCAGTGATGTGCCTCTAAAACAAATTTCTGTAATTTGGAAGAGTTGATAAAGCATGATTTGAGTGTTATCGAAGGCAAGCCGATTAAACGGAAGTGCGATGTTGTTGCAGGATTCATATTTAATGCGGAGAAGTGTCTATAATCTTAACACATTCGCGGCCGGCAAATTTTTTACGTTTCAAATACTGAGTACCGGCGAAAATAATGAAATTCTGAAACTGGTTGCCGCAAACTTGTATCGTGTATCGTCATGGACGTGATTCACGTCAGCAGCAATCAGGAATAGAATTTAAAATGACGTGAATTCACATCATTTTAAAATCACGTTTTTTTTCGCGTTTTCAGCCGTTATGGTTTATTCGACTCGATATTGATGATTTTAATGTTTTTTTTTATCGTGTTGTATTCTTTGGGTAATTGTTGTCTGAAAGATTTCTTTTGTCGATTAGGGATGGAACGACGTGGGATTTCACGGATCCATCCAAATTCCGACACCAAACATCGACGCTCTCGCATATTCGGGACTTATCTTAGATCGATACTATGTCGCTCCAATTTGCACTCCATCCAGAAGTGCAATGATGACTGGGAAACATCCCATTCACACAGGAATGCAGCACGAGGTAAATCTTCATCGAAATTCCCCGAAAGAAAGATTATCATTGATATATAAAACGAAAAGAAAAATGATATCAGCTAGGAGCATATTAATATTCTCACCTGGGTACTCATCGCGATAACCGAGAGGCAACTACCTTCCGAACTAAATTATAATTTGCCTCAAACTGCACTGTTATCCTTGCAGAAAGGATCCGACAAGTCAGACAAAAAGAAAAAAAGAAAAATAATCGAAAAGACCTTGCATGAGCAATTTGAAAACTGCTTATGAATACTGATAATACATTAAAAATTGTTCACTGGGTCGACGAGACATTTTCTACCGCAATCTTAATCCCAAAGGACGTGATCGGTATCGTTTAAACAATGTCTCTGTATTTTCACTCGGCTGGTGAAAGAAAAAAAACAATTACGCCACGTTTTTTGGTTGACTACACAGAAATTTCCTAATACATTATGTATATGCGATTAAAAAGGAGCAGTGACGTGTAAAAGTGGATAATGTACTGGATAAGAATTGCGCATAAGTGCTTATGTAATTAGGGGTATTGAACGCGACACTGGCAGCCTTTGTAAATATTTGATGCTTTCGTGTGGAGAGAATGTTTCCTCGGAAAGTCGTTTGCAAGGTATCACCTTCTACCGGAAGATGATACCATCTGACTTCCTCTACACGAGGTCAACATAGACGATCCAAGTTATAAGTAGTTCCAACTGGTTGTTACTGTTTAAACTGCATGTGTACGTGCACGTACAAGTCAAGTGGCTCGGTGTTAGTGTGAAAGCTCGTGTACGGGTGGGTGCATGTAATAATGCACATCGTAGGTCGCCTTTTGTTGTCAGGTCCGGTCACTTGTGTATTAACAACCGAGTTTAAGCTATTGAAGTCTCCGCTCGTGCCTGCAGAACGGGTCCACTTCTAAGACCGCACTTGTGACCTTGTCTTATTTTTTTTTTAAACTCGTAATAATATTTCGAATAATTTTTTATATTATTTAGTGTGAATTGAAAAACATACGAGTTTAAACTATTGAAGTCTCTGTGAGGGCTTGTAGAACAGATCCACTTCTAAGACCGCACTTGTGACCTTGTCTTATTTTTTTTTTTAAACTCGTAATAATATTTCGAATAATTTTTTATATTATTTAGTGTTAATTGAAAAACACGAGTATAAACTATTGAAGTTTCTGTGAGGGCTTGTAGAACGGGTCCACTTTTAAGACCGCCCTTGTGACCTTGTCTTATTTTTTTTAAACCCGTAATAATATTTGGAATAACTTTGTATATCATTTAAATATAGAAATTTTCTCCTGGGTAGATATAACGGTGAAAAGAATTTCGTCAATCTTAAAATGTTATTTTGGAGCCTTTGTACTATTTAAATATTGCTGAATCGTGTACGTGTCTTTAATGACTGAGACTTTGAGATTTGATGCAGCTATTTTTTTTTTATTAAGGTCCTTAAGGGTGCCGAGCCTAGAGGACTCCCCTTGGAAGAGAAGCTCCTTCCACAGTATCTCCAGGACCTTGGATACAGTACACACATTGTAGGAAAATGGCATTTGGGCTTCTACAAGAAGGAATATACTCCTACTTACAGAGGCTTTGAGTCACACCTTGGATATTGGACCGGTCATCAGGACTACTTCGATCACACCGCTGTGGAGACAGTAAGACAATAAAAAATTATATCGTCTTAATTATTCATTAGTTTCTTAATTAAGTTGCTTCTTCACTAGACTTATATCGGACATTTATACACAAGGGGAAAAATAAATGGAAAAGCGGACATATATCCATTAGAGTGAAGAAAAAAAAATACAATTTATTAATAGTTTCATGTCTATTTAGCTGTTTAAACGCGAAGGCAAAAATAAATTAAAAAGCGGACATATTATCCATAAAAGGGAAGGAAAAAGCGTGCAATTTATTAATAGTACATGTCTATTTAGCCATACTGGGGCCTTGACATGAGAAGGGACCTTGCCCCAGCCTGGGACCTTCATGGACAATATTCCACGGACGTTTTCACTAAAGTGGCAGTATCCTTGATCGAAAAGTACAATACCAATAAACCGCTTTTCCTCTACCTTGCACACGCTGCGGTCCATTCCGGAAATCCGTACAATCCGCTTCCGGCGCCTGAAGAGGAGGTCGCCAAGTTCAGCTCGATATCGGACTACAAAAGAAGACGGTTTGCTGGTAAAATTTTCATCTCTATGATATTTCCATGTTATTACGAGGTAATTGCATGCTGAAATACTTCCTTGTTTCATATCTCACTTCGCGTAAAAGAAAAATCCCGTCGCGGCTGAGATTGCGTTTCTTCCAACTGTGACGTCAGCGCTCCTAGGAAATGACTTTTCATAACCATGAAAAAGGTCTCTAATTATGTGAATCTGGCTGCTGAATGAAATAACGTCAAACCCGTTAATTTTTCTAGCCATGCTGAGCAAATTGGACCAATCTGTGGGAAACGTGGTTGAAGCTTTGCGCAAGAAAGACATGTTGAAAAACAGTATTATCATTTTTTCAACCGACAATGGTGGCCCGGCTGCAGGATTCAATTTGAACGCTGCTTCGAACTGGCCTTTGAGAGGTGTTAAAAATACACTTTGGGAAGGTAATATTAATTACTATGATTTTTTATTTGATCGATAGATAAAGTGTTGGTGTTACTTTATTTAACAGGAGGGGTCAGAGGCGCTGGTCTTATCTGGACCCCTAAGATATCAAATCCTGGCAGAGTAGCCAAACAGATATTTGACGTTTCCGATTGGCTGCCAACACTTTTGGCAGCGGCCGGAGGTGACACTTCGAATCTCACCATGGATGGTCTTAATCTATGGGGTGCATTAAAAGATGACACGGAGTCACCTAGGCAAACGGTTCTGCACAACATAGACGACCAGATTGGAAATGCTGCTATCAGCACGAATGGCTGGAAATTAGTGCAGGGTAAATGGAGATATGTAACAAAATATCTTTGTGTTGTTTCTCCCAGTTTAAAAGTAAAGTCCTGGGAAATTTATAATATTGCTGTCTATTGCTTTTAGGATCTAGTTACAATGGATTTTGGGATAGTTGGTATGGACCGTCCGGGAGAGAAGGAGCGTACGACGTGGCTGCAGTAATTGGAAGTTCAACTGGTCGGGCAATTTCAAGTATAGGATTGGCTTTAACTCCAGATAAGATCAGGTCTCTTCGGGACCAGGTTACGATTACGTGCCCTCCGAAAAATGACAATTTGCCGGAATGTCAACCTATGAAGGCTCCTTGCCTCTTCCACATTTATGAGGATCCTTGTGAGATGAACAATCTTGCCGAAGAGTGAGTCTGGATTAAAGTTTATGAAATATGTATCCTTTACCGCACTTTCAATTTCTGAGTAGCGTTATGCATGTAAAGGGAGATTAAATATTCCTTATTATGCCTGTAGGAATCCTGATATGTTGGCAAAGTTGCAAGGAGAATTGAAACGGTGGAACTCCACAGCAGTTCGTCCAGGAAATCTTCCCTGGGACTCTAAGGCAGATCCGAAATTGTGGGACCATTTGTGGACGAATTTCGGCGATTTCACCGTCATGGTGAATGTAGCCGGATGAAGAACTCCAAGTAATTTCTGTCAAGTCTTGTACAGTCTTTAATGATCTTTGCAGTGGTGAAATATTTTAAATATCGACCCCGGGTCAGGGAGAGGAAGTAACAATCTCACAACACATTGCTGTGAAAGGTTCGAAAGTTTGAGATGCCAGTTTGTACCAGGACAGAATTTATTAATTTCTGTTACGTGTGTAATTACCACCAGCAAATGTCTTAGTCTTTTTCATAAACTGCACATTGTTATATTTTAACGTCATCCAGCTTTAATCTCGAAGACAATCCGGTACCAGGTGAGTGACGACGTTGCGGATCTCCAAGGAGGTTAATTTGCATATTTCAATCCAACATCACGACCCCGCATCTGTAAACATGAGAAAATTAAGGGTTTATTACCCCGACAAGAAGTAACAAGACACGCAGGAATATTATTATAATCACGAAAAGAATTTTTCCTGATTTCCTTATAGATGATAGTAACTGATCGGCAACAAAGTTCTTCAAGTATTTAAATTTAACAGGGATTGCCGTTTCTGGAGACTCTTTTTTTTCTTCTAAGAAACTTGTACGATTGTCAATGTTGAAAATGGTACGTAAAAGTATTACCTGCAAAGGGATGGAATCCACTCAAGTCCAGTGGAACATTCTTCCTCTACTTTGGCACATGTGCATTTGCAAGTGATGGGGTTCCAGACCATTCCCATCTTCATGGAACAGTCGTACTTTTCGTCCATGTTCATGCACTCGCATGCACAGTCATCCTCCATGAAGATCTGATACTTGTTACAGTCATTCTCGCTTACGTTACATCCGCATCTGTAATGGAACGGGTGTGTTCAAGTGGCAAAAATACACTTCCAAGAAAATACCACATATTATGTTCAAGTGGCAAAAATACACTTCCAAGAAAATACCACGTATTATGTTCAAGTGGCAAAAATACACTTCCAAGAAAATACCACGTATTAATGACTTTGCGTACTCGAGGTACTTCCTCGTGGTGAACCACTTCCCTTTCGCGAACTTATCTCAATGATTTCAGATTAGCTTCATCATCATTTTCTAAAAATACCCTCGAGCGAGAAACTCATAGCGTGGAATGATGAGCGAAACGCGCCTTGCTTTTCGAATTACAGAGTACCATTAACACATTCGCGACCGCTGACGTGAATTCACGTCATTGTAAATTCTATTCCTGGTTTGCCGCAGGCGTGAATTCACGTCATTTTAAATTCTATTCCTGATTGCCGCAGACGTGAATCACGTCCATAAGGATATACGATTACAAGTTTGCGGCAACCAATTTCAGAATTTCATTATTTTCGGCGGTACTCAGTATTTGAAACGGAAAAGATTTGCCGGTCGAGAATGCGTTAAAATGATCTTAACCGCTAAGTAATTTTTCCTTTCTGAATGAAATGCTCTGATATATTGTTATGATGTTCAAAATACGATATTTAGCATCCGGAAATATTTCTTCAGCATCTTACTTGCATCTAACGTCTTCTTTAACGTCCACCCTGAAGCACGAGTATAGTTTGCTGCTGAAATGGTGCCTTCTGACGATAAGGCTCTTTTTCTTGGACTCAACTGGCATGCAGGATAGATTGTCTCCACAAAGTCCATCGCATCTGTTAATCGATACCATACTTGGACTAAATGAGTAACCAAATTCTGGTTTCAATTGCACCAATGTCTTCCGGGGCATGCACTTCACCTCCTTCATCTGATCGCTGAGCTGCATTCTCCTTCCTCTGCAATCTATTCTTTTTTTTTTTCGTTTTTTTCGTTTTTTCAACGAAAGAAAATGTAGGATTAAAAAATGTTTCCGGTAGTGTGATTAATAATTTGAACTGATTAATTTAAAGAATCTGAAATCGTTCACCTGTCGCTTCGCCGAAATGAGGTCCTGGGTCTTCGCGGTACCATTTGAAGCCATCACTTCCGAATATAATTGAAATGAAGGAAATGCAGAAAAGTGCGAACCTCATGTCGCGGTTCGACTGCACATCGACCTGGTACCCACGAAACTGAGAACGTCAGTTTCCTTCATCTTACTTTTATACCATCGTTCACGCGGTACGTTGAACACGTCCTTGCGGTTTTGCGGATAAACCAGGCTGATAAAAATCCACTTAAGGAAAATTTTGACAAGGATGAAACATTTCATATTCCACTATTCCAAGCACCTTTCACGTCCGATCTACTGAGCTTAAACATTCATCTACTAGAAGCAAAATATTTCGGCACGTCAACGTTCAAGGACACTCAAGAGCCCGCTCGGAAATTACGGTTCTCGGGGAATTGCAAAATCATATAGTTTATTAATTTACCTTAATATTACATTTATTTGAGTTTCGCTCGTCGCGCGTTAGCGTATAAAACGAGAAGAAAGAAACGTAGGAGAAAGAGATTCGATGAAAAAAGACCGGCTAGAATGTCAGGATGGGTCCTTCTCGATGGTCAAGGATATCTGCAACAGGTAAACATTGTATTGATTATCATACCCGATATCCGATTAAAAAATTCACCGAATCAATGAGCAGGAATTTCAACGATATATTGAATTAAACAAAAAAAAAAAAAGAAATATTTCAAGACTAGTACTCGTGAGGCGGCCATTTTGAATTATGGCGTCGGAAATGAGGAAACTGCATGAAATTCCCATCCGGTATTTTTCGAAACGAGTGACATTCTTCAGGAAAAATTAGCCTTTGGAAGAAATTAGAGATTCACGAAATGTGTTGGTGGGTATTTTTTGTCGGATCGTACAGCAGGAAACGAGATGTTACTTTTTGAAAATCGACCTGCCAAGGCCACTGTTATAATATCATCGCGGATCTTTTAATTCAAGATCGTCATTAATTCAGATCATTTAACATATCTACTGATTATTTAGACATTTTAATGATAGGAGGAAACTCACCCTTGGCTATGCTCCACCAAGGCAAAGTGATGTACGTAAGGAAGGCGTTGAGTGGGACGGACTGGGCTCTTCTGGTCTCCTTCCAAAAGTGAAAAGTCTGAGTGAATCCCCGCATGGTCCAGAGAGGATTGTAAGCCCCGTCGTCCAATTCTGCCAGCAGACAGACAGGTGACCGTCACTAAATGGGCGTTTAAAGTCCGAGCAATCAACCCTGCCAACCCCACAGCCCCGCCACGAAACGTCCCCAAGCAACCCTCGTCCTCGGAAATGAAAAGACACCCTCGTCGATTGAATAGCGACCCGGCCGAGTCACGTCGTAACGTACGTGACGTCGAAGAAACGTCGACGGTGGAGGGAACATGGGACGGATGGTCTCCTCTGGCATCAAGATTGCACCTTGTCGGGCATTCGGTGGTGCAGGTGGGTAGCAAGTGAGTAGCTGCTCAAGATTAACAGAGCGCAGACGACAATATCGACGGTGCATGGCATTCTACGTGATACTGGTGCATCAGCTAGAAAAAATCGTATGTGCGGCTACGAGAAAAGCAAGAGAAGAACGGTGCAGACTGATGGTTGGGAGACAGAAGTTGCGAAAGATCGATCGGAGGTGTCGAATCCATTGCCTTACTCCGTGGGCGCAGAAGAGAGGATCGTTCACCAGATTAGACGAAATTTTGTGGGGAGTTTCGGTGCACCTGGTTGGGTATTTGACCATGCACCAGCAGAGGTGTGGCATGCCAGGTTCTTGGGATTCCCTGCCTGGCGAGATGCGATCCTAATCAGGACTAACTACTAGGTCCAGATCGATACGCTTATCAAGAACGAGCTAACCATGTAGGCTTATTCCACATGATTGACCATCTCATCAAGATTCAGCACCGCATCTTGCTGGGCGGTGTCCAGACGGACCAATCATCGTTTACAAGCCCTGTATAGAATCAGAACTGCTGAGTGGTGAAACTTGTGCTTTCCCCGGCTCCACGGCAACATCGTGCCGACGCAGGAATTCTGATAACCTCGTTCCGAGCCAATCAATGTGCGATCTTCGGCCTCTCCTAACTCGACGCCGAGTCATGAGAGTGCTAACGATACAGGCCGATCGAGTGGTCTCTGTCGACAAGGATGCCGCCCTCGACAAGGACCGCCGAGTAAGGACGATGGATTCGATGCAAGGGTCAGACAACCGGGCAGGAAGGTTTCGTAAAATGATGATCGGAAATTACCCTGAGAGCCGGGGCGGCGCGGGAGCTCGCACCAATAGTAGATCGCGGTACCATCCGGGGTGACGCGATGCGGCGGAAGCGGGTTGCCAAGGATGGTCCCGGAGAGGGCTCGTCTTCTTCGCCTCCTGGGGAGGGTGGCCCCGTGCCTCTGTATGCATCCGTTAGCTCTGGGCACTTTGGTGTTCGCGTTTTTGTCTCTGGCGGCGGTCGACTCGTTCTTGTTGTGGTTCTTGGGCTCCTCGTTCTTGTTGGGGTTCTTGGGCTCCTCGTGCTCGCCGGAAGACGCGTGCTCGCTGTCGTGGCCGTTGCCGATGGAGCCGTTCATCCTGCCCAGAACAGGGGACGGTGGCGAGCGGTCGTCGCCGTTCTCCAGGGGTACCCCGCGGGCGTCCTCGTCCCTTGAATCCTCTCGACGACGCCGGTTGCGAGGACGTTGTTGGCTCATGCGCGCGTCATTGTTGTCGGGCTCGTAGCCCAGAGGTAGTTCCTCCTTGCCGTGAACCAAAATGGCGCCGGAGTCCAGCTTTTGTCGGACATTGTCGTCGGTCAGGCAGGTGCCAGGCGGCAGGATCTCGCTGCCGACCTCGATATGTTGATGAGGGGAGCTTCCTATCGCGAAACCCAAGGTCAATGACAGTCTGAGCGGGCTGGGTGCTCCGGGGGTTGCCCTGTCCGGTTCCGGGGAGGAGTCGGGAGCCTCCACGGAGCCGTGCGGGGCAATTTGGCCTTCGACCACACTCACCGCGAGTCTCGCGATAGGCCTCCTTGCGAGACGGCGAGACTTGGCTTCGCTCTTCGTCTTGATCCCGAGAATTACGTTGCTTTCGGTTGGCGTTCCGGCAGGATTGGAGAGGAGATCTTCGTCGGTGGACGCGAGGACTTCGGCAATTCCCTAGAGAATGAGCTGGCGAGCCCCGCCCGCCCCAGCTGCTTTCTTGTCTCTCCGCTACAAAGGAAATGGCCGGATAAAGAGCACGGGCCAAGATTAAAGGCGACTTGGCTAGAAGTGTGAAAATGTGGCGACGTTTCGTGTGAGGCGGTTGGCTGGTTCCTTTTGTGTGTCGCGAGCGATTGCGTCTGGTGCTCGTTGTTAAGTGACCGGTCAAATTGCAAGTAGAGGTCACTCTTCAGGAAATGGAATGAAGAGGTCCTGGCGGAACTATCGGTTTTGGATTACACAGGGTGTAAACGGAATCATGGGGTACAGTGATTCGTTCCCTCTTTTTACAACAAACCCAAGGTGTAAGGAAACTCGAATGTATGAGTATTAGATGGGTGTTAGAATGTCGAAGCAATCAATGGGGTGCTTGGCTAAGTTTCTGTATGATTTTGTGTTCTCGCTCGTTTGGGTTCGAAATCAGTGTCCGAGGCTTTCCTTGATGCTTGGATAATTGTATGTGGTATGACTCAACTCTGAGCTCGGTTACTTGAGAACTGTCTAGGCAGTTGCCCTTAATGCGTGATAACCTACTTAGTGCAGGCTTATGTCAACTTTTCGTGTCATCGGAACGAGAGAAAACCACGAGCGCATGCAAGAACCTGCCAAATACGAAGTGAAAAGTGTGCAAGAACATATACACACACGCATGCACACACATAGAGAGTGTAAAGTGCGAGATCAGTTCGTTAAGAGGAGGACAAAGAGGACTTTGGTAATAGCTGAAGTGTGCCGAGTACCAAACTCAGGGAAATTAAGACGGGCTGAATAATGGGAGCGCAGCGGCCCGTGCTCAGTTATGTCTTTTAACTATTTCTCTAATCGGTCCGCCATCAGTCGTGGATCGACGGTCGGATCGGATACCACGTATCTACTGGTCAGTTCGATTACTTTCCCCAGTATTTGGCAGTCTCGTTTAGTTACCATCTCGAACGTCCCCTGCCTCGATCTCGCTGAGACCATTGGCCATCGAGTCCAGTCCTTCGTTCTCGGATCTAGCCTTGGTTGCCGTGGCCTCCGGTTTCGTTCTCCAGCCTCCACGTACAAAGTTGTTCAAGTTCGCGCTGGGGTCCGACAACCTTCGTTGATGGCGATACAGAAATAGCTCTTCGGCGTCGTCCCAATCGGCATCCCAAAGAGCATCCGTGGCACAGTAACCAGGTTCTGACGTTGGTGTTTCAGCTCCAGAGCCCTTGGGCTTAGTCACGGCCATTTCGGCGTGACCTTTGCCTAAAATGAACCCATCTTAAGACTTACACGTTCAACGCATGGTCGGGTTCGTACCTTGAGGTCCCTTCATCCGCACGAACTCGACTCTTTGAGACGTTGCTCCGGAGAAGAGGCCGAAGGTCATGCGCTGCGCCATCTTCGTGCTCAGGCTCGACTGAAAGAAGATCCGGTCCCATGGATGATGGGTTAGGGTGGAGTAAATAAGCCTCGTTGAAGACTCGATCGAGGGAGACCACTTACCCTGGCGTCGTAAACCTTCTTTAGTGCGTCGTATCGTATCGACCCCAGAAATATCACACCCTGGACAGCACCGTCCCTATCGGAGGCGACCAGCTCCACGCAAACCATCTCCCCGTCCCTGACTAGGATATCACAGAAAACTTCGTCGAAGTTGTCCACCATAAAACAGATGTGCGGGTACGTCATCTCTTCGAGGTCTCCCTTGGCGTCCATTCGTCTGCGGCTTGGACTGGCGTAAACTTTTTGCGAGTGTCTTCGAAGAACCTGCGAGGAAACGTCTCACTTGTATACCATTACCATATAATTATGGCAATTATTCAAATTAATGAAAAGGAGTCCGCCAACCGCGAAGGTGTTCGCTATTACGGTTAGCTTCGCAACCTCGTACCCAATCAACATAAATTTCAATAACAGAGCGATAAGACGTCGCATCGTGTCTTATCGATACTTGCTCATGAGACGATTGCTGGCTCAATGCAATGTAGTTGGAAGCAGGGTACCGTCATTGCAAGCAAACCATTACTATTTGAATATGTACTTAAGGGGACGTGAAAGTGGCGTCTGAGGGGTCAATCGTTCATGAAACTTTTCTGGGTGTATCGAATCGTTTCAATCTCTACAACGTGAATACAGAGTCTATAAGCAAGGTCCCGACACTCATAAAATTTCATTGTTAATGAACATTATTAAAAATGTCTGTAATTTTAAGAATTTTAATTTCATTGGGGTCGGGACCTTTCTCGCCTGCCCTATGTTCACGTTGTAAAGTTTATTATACCCATTTCGGAGGAAGGTTTCATAAACGAGACTTCCTTGACGCCACTTTCCCGGCACCTTAATTCTTTAGTTTTTAGGTTCACCTGTAATTCCTTCGGACTAGTCCTCGTGCAAATGGCGAGAGTCAGAGTGTAGTCAAACTGGTGCACAACGAGGTTGAGATAGACTGTCTCCTCCCAGTCTATGTCAGGGTCTCCGATTGGCAGTTTCTTGCTGTCCTTGCGGAAGACGTCTACCTCGGTCTCGAATTTCGGAAGGTACCTCGAAGAGGTCTTCACGTGTTTCTTACGCACGAAGAAGAGCAGGTCGTCCCCGTCGATCGTGTGTTCCGCCTGGAAGAGGAAGTGGCGAACGAAGAGATCCGTCCAGTACGTAGTGCCTTGGAGCATTACAAAACCCGAATCTGAAGCAGAAACGTTAAACTTAGATTCTGAAAATGATGCCTCAATGTTTCCAGAACACAAAACGACCGACTATTTATTTATAAACGAGCCCATTGCATTGATTAACATAGTTCCACTCGAATGAATCGTTAAGGCGTCTCCAAACTGGGTGCACCGAATCATTTGAAACTTCAGCCCGTGATTATGGAGGTCCTGAGGAAGAACGCGATGTTCATACATTTCATATTCTTTTTTTAAGCATGTGTTCTTGGCTCTAGTCTGGGATAGATAATAAAAATGATGATCGAAACATGAAATTTCACGAGCATCGCGTTCATTTTTATGCTTGGAGAGACGTTTATACATTTTTTCAGGTTTTTATGTATGGAATGAGCCGTTAATAACGCTTTTAAGCTATCGACCAAACGATTTGTCCAGCGGCTTTGACATTATTTCTTCCGTCCGGAATCTCCGTGAGTCCATTGTTTGCCTCGACCGGGTTTAAAATCGATACCCTCCAGCTGCTTCCCCTTCATCCGAAAGCCTACGCCGAGGTCCTGGAAAGTCCCCAAAGCCGGGAATCTTTTATTCGGGCCGATTAAAATAAATGCTCTCGAATAACAAGTACGATTATTTGTGGCGTGGGACGTGTGAAAGTCGTGACAAAGAGGCAAAGGCGACAGCAAAATGCACGGCCATGACCCACGCGTTTGATGGCGTGTGGAAGTTGTTGTGATTGTGCGGTTGTTGTTCGTTTCCACCAGACCGATTCTTGGAAAATTCATCATCTTAGCACAATATGAATCAGAATATCGAAATAGAACAATTCCATAGGGCAACAAATTTGTAAAAAGACAGTTAAGAGCAGATATCTCAAAATGCCATCACCCGACTTCTTAAAACAGATTCGGATGACGTTTGGATCTGGAGGTTGTTGTGATGCGGTTGTTGTTCGTTTCCGCCAGAACGATTGTTGGAAAATTCATCTTCTTCGCACAATATGAATCAGAATATCGAAATAGAACAATTACATACGGCAAAAAATTCGTAAAAAGACAGTTAAGGGCAGATATCTCGAGATGCCATCACCCGAGTTTGGATCTGGAGGTTGTTGTGATGCGGTTGTTGTTCGTTTCCGCCAGAACGATTGTTGGAAAATTCATCTTCTTCGCACAATATGAATCAGAACATCTGAATAGAACAATTCCATAGGGCAAAAAATTCGTAAAAAGATAGTTAAGGGCAGATATCCCGAGATGCCATCACCAAGCCTCTTAAAACAGATTCCATGAAAGGCGCCTTGCTGGATCAGGAACTAGGGTGCTCGAATGAACAAAGAGGACTAACAGTAAATAAACCAAAACGTGCACGAGAGGAAAGCATAATTCCAAGTACAGAGTCTTGCCATACTTGGTCCCAGACATTGTGAGCCTGTAACAATGGGGGGTTACGTCTAAGCTTCCAAGTATCAAATTACAATTCATCCCAATCCCCAATGTCAGACTTCCAAGCGGAATATCACCCTACCCGAAGCTAAAACGTCGAATTGAAATACGAAATTCCCCACGAGTGTAGGAAATGTCAAATCATGAAATAATCGGAATCTCCTCGACGTACAAGACCCAACCTATAATAGGTGAGCGACATTGTCACCGGCATTACATAAACCGTGTGACGTTAGCACCAATGTCTGCTCCACTCGCCAGTGTGAAGACGCTTAACGAGCCACACCGCGCGTGTCCACTGTGTACATGGTGCGCCGTTAACAACGGGCACTGTACATGGTCGATCGTTAATAATAGAGAATTATAATAATTATTGTAACCGCGGTGTTCGAAGCTCTCACCGTCCTTGAGTAGCTGCCGCATCTCCTTGGTCCTCTGGAAATTGATCTCTTCGAGAAGCTGCTCCAGCATGGTCGGCGGCCTGGCGAGGCCAGTCGCGCTGCTGCCGGCCAGGCCCGCCATGACGGTCGACGCGTTTCGTTCGCCACCTGTCGCTACTCGCGGCGGAGCCTGCGCAGTAACGCGCGCCGCCGCGTCGCGCCGGTGGCGTGCGAGTCGCGGCCCGACGCGGCTCTCACGGGAGTCGCATGCTCCCGAGTCGACGGCCACTCGGATGGGGTCGCGGGCGTCCCGGGCGTCGCGCCGGCTGACAGCGCGGAACAGCGCGGAACGGACTAAGCGGGCGTCGAGACGCCCCGGCGTCCTCTGCTCCGTCGAGGCGCGCTCGATAATGCGGCGCCTGCGCGAGACGCCGCGCGTGCGCGTGCGCGCGGCGCGCCGCCATTTTCAAATTCCCGAGTAGGAACTCGCGGTCGATTCAAGATGGCGGAGCAGCTGCGGAGGTTAAGTGGAGCAAGAAGCGTTTCTATAGTTCATTCGTAGTATTTATGTTTATTGCAGGTCCATTTTGGATGATGTTCGATCGTGCCAGGTGGGATTTTTCTGCGCAGGGGAGTAAATGGAGTATTCAAGATGGCGGAGCAGCTACGGAGGTTAAATGGAGCAGGAAGCGTTTGTATGATTCATTCGTGGTATTTATGTTTATTGCAGGTCCATTTTGGATAACGATATCGTGCCAGGGGGGATTGTTCTGCGCAGAGGAGTAAAAGGA
Organism: Orussus abietinus; assembly: GCF_000612105.2. Taxonomy (NCBI): domain Eukaryota; kingdom Metazoa; phylum Arthropoda; class Insecta; order Hymenoptera; family Orussidae; genus Orussus; species Orussus abietinus. Next base: position 74,505 of record NW_019394372.1, on the reverse strand, counting down.
GTATTCAAGATGGCGGAGCAGCTTCGGAGGTTAAGTGGAGCAGGGAGCGTTTGTATGATTCATTCGTGGTATTTATGTTTATTGTAGGTCCATTTTGGATGACGATATCGTGCCAGGGGCGATTTTTCCGCGCAGGGGAGTAAAAAGAGTATTCAAGATGGCGGAGCAGCTACGGAGGTTAAGTGGAGCAGAAAGCGTTTGTATAGTTCATTCGTAGTATTTATGTTTATTGCAGGTCCATTTTGGATGACGATATCGTGCCAGGTGGGTTTTTTCTGCGCAGGGGAGTAAATGGAGTATTCAAGATGGCGGAGCAGCTACGGAGGTTAAGTGGAGCAGAAAGCGTTTGTATAGTTCATTCGTAGTATTTATGTTTATTGCAGGTCCATTTTGGATGACGATATCGTGCCAGGTGGGTTTTTTCTGCGCAGGGGAGTAAATGGAGTATTCAAGATGGCGGAGCAGCTACGGAGGTTAAGTGGAGCAGGAAGCGTTTGTATAGTTCATTCGTAGTATTTATGTTTATTGCAGGTCCATTTTGGATGACGCTCGATCGTGCCAGGTGGGATTGTTCCGCGCAAAGGAGTAAAAGAGAATTATCGCGAGCCCCTTTCTCTTCCTGGTCAGAAGCGTAATCGGACGTAAGAGTACCCTCGGGGTATTGGTCAATCTGGCCGTCGATGATGAGTCATATGAAAATTTTAACGCGGCTTCGAGATCGATCTTTCGGAGGTGGTATTGAGGAGGCTTCAATTTTTAGGTTAATTTCTCCGACGCCGTGGTAGTTGCCCCGAAGAAGGATCTCTTATCGCGGAATTCGGAGAAGAGGCTCTTTCGGGGAATGGAACTGGAATTCGTTATGGACTTTGTATTTTCCTTTTTGTATCTCATGGTAATGCGTTGAATAAAAATTGTGGAAATGGATTGGACTGGTTTTTGATGCTGCATTCCGACATTTAGGGAGATTGTAAATGAATCGATTTTTTCTTTATATTATTAGGTAGTTACTTTTAGGTTAAGCAATCATGTGCCAATGGACTGGAACTCTAGGAAGAGTAAATAGTGAGTGATTGAATTTTTTAAGTACCTCGTGAGCTCGGACATTTAATTGCAACATTTAAGTAACTGCTCACCGTGAGTCATACATCACTTGCACTGATATTACGCAGTAATGCGTTTTAGGTCTCCGGTCTTCATTTTAGAATTAATTTCAAACTGGCAGTGCAATATATCTATGATGCGTAAAACGAACATATGAAAGCACGCGTCGGTGAGATTTATTTCGATGACGTGAGATGTTCGAGCGAGAGCTCGACTGGAAGATGCAAGAAAGCCTTTTTTATGCTTCAGGGCACTGACCAATCGAGTTCGCGAGATTGGATGATGATTAATGATTTTGAGCCTGTTATGGTGTACCATTGCGAATTTTTAACCAAGCCGAGATGAAACGACCGATGCTCGTACTAGGTTTTGCACTCTTCGATTTATGATGTTAAAGGAGGGCAGGCTAGGAAAGAGTCTGCGTAGGAGGAGATTTTTTGCAACGCGGAATGCGTAGACGAGCCCCAAAGCGTCGCGTTTCCTTGCCCTAAATTGCTTAATGAAATCTTAAAGTAGAGGCTTATCGAGCTGAACTGTGCTCGTAAAATGCCTTTAGCAGGGACTTAGACTAATTTTAACCGGACGTTAAAATAAATTGTGGCATTATATCAAGGAGAGACAAAAATCGATCAAAGGGAAACTATTGTTCAATGAGCCGCATTAACTAAAGGACACTTTATCGATGCGAGAAAATAATTATTTTGACGCGAGGCATTATACGTCGCTTAAGGTGACATGAAAGGGTCATTCGATATATATATAAAACGTCGAAACATTTATAAAACTTTTTTTCAAACCGAGTGCGCCGTGACATTTGAAACTTCGGCACGTGATTTTTGAGGCCCTAAGGAAGGGCCTCAATTATCACGCGTTGAAGTTTCAAATGATTCGATGCATCCAGTTTGGATAAAGGTTTATATATATTTTGACGTTCTATATATATTGAATGACCCTTTCATATCATCTTAAGCCTTTAAGGCTTTAACATTACCGCGTCGGGAACGGGAAAATGCTTTTCACTTTGCTTTTCGATCCTTTTCAGCTTTCTCCAGGCCCTTAGCTTATCTACCGCCACGAGTAAACAGTTCTCCACGGAACATATATAATTCTGAGAGAAGCATTTACTATAAGACTGTACTTTATCTGCATGGAGTCAACGCTTATGAAGATACGCTGACCCGCGACCGACCTCGTGACTCTCGATAAATAACTCGAAATATTACCGGGTAATGTTACCGACTGCCTCTTCATATTCCGACACCTCCTGTTACCCTGATTCCTGCACTTACCGTTGACTCGAAACGTTAGGTCAATTTCAATTACATCTTCATCATTACTTCGATATCCGAGCCATCCTCGTGCCAATTGAAGATACCTCCGAAGCGCGAGAGTACGATGACCTAAAATAAAGAAATAATAAATGAGAAAAGTGAATATTTGTAACAGCATTACTTAACTGCAGTGGTCTGATGTGTACATTGTCATTTTTTGGAATTACCTGACGAGATCGACGTGCGCCATTTTCGGAAGAATTTCTCTTATCAATGGAACTTTCTTGGGATTTAATTATTAATGTCAGTCATGCCCGAAGGTTGGATATCGTTAAATATGGAGTATTAGCGGCATGTAATGAGTAATATTACCGATGTATCAAGCTTCTGATACATTTCGAATGTTACCACAGACTTTCCCGATCTGCGATAGTCGCCGCTCCCTCTTCGTCGTCCCGTTTAGTCGTATCTCGTCAGTCTCTCGGTTTACTTAACTTGGTGAGTTGGTCCGTCTCCTCTTGCTCGTGGGTATTTTTTACTAACATTTATTAACGCAAACAACGCGTAAGTGACTCACCAGCTAGGCATTTAATTTGTCCACTTTGAAAGAGATCCAGTAATCATACAAATAATCCACTTGAGGCCCCGAAAATTGTGACTTGAAATCGGTGCAATGTTTGTCAATGCGGTTTTTTTATTAAACCGTTTCTCAAGAATCATAATGAATTATTGTCTAAGAACGACTAACCTCAACAGTTTCGTGACAATATCTTTTATTTCACCGCAGTGGCTAAAACAACTCGAGGGAAATCCTGTTTCCTTAATTAGAGAATCGCAGCAATTACCTCATTAACGAACTTGCTTGGACCAGAATCTTTTCTAACGCCGATACGGTTTGTACTTATCATACTCTTTCGATAAACGTCTATGCATTTAATAGTTCCTATAAAGAAAATGATTTAAGTAAGAAAATAAATTATTTGATAATGTATCATTGATCCTTTCCAACATTAAGAGAAAAGGTTATTCGCATCGGGAAATAAATCACTCGTAAACGTAATATCAGTCCCTAAAAATATTACCGTTGAAGGTTGTGTATTAAAATAGGGAAATAATTCACTTGGATATGGATCATCAATTTTCCGGGATATTGCGCAGGAATATTGCGTTTAATTTTCGTTCGACCACGTGGAAACCTTTCGGGTCGTCTAATTTATTTATCAATCTTCGGACAGCATCTCGTTTTACTTAACTCAATGAATCCGCACATGCGCTCTCGTAATATTCGACCATCGATGTACCGATATTCTCTCGGGGCATAAGTGCGGTCTTACGTGAGATCGCAACCGGTGTACATAACCTATTCGGCGAGTCTCTTAATTAGCACTCGGCCTCATGTTGCAATAATTAAATATATAAGGCGCGTAAAATTCGGCCCGAGGCGAAGCCCCGAGTGCGAGTTGTGTTTCTCGTGAAAGGATGACGAACCGAGGAAAAAAAGCCGCAATAGATATATACCCCGTCATTCCTCCAATGATTCTTTACTCTTACTCGCAGTGCTCCTTACTCTCGGTCACTTTTATCAAACCAAGTCAAAGGGACATCCATATCCATATTTGTCGTTTCGTGCAATTGCTTTTCGGCCATTCATGCAGTTGTCGCAAGTTCGCTATGAGTGAGTTTTTTTGAAAATGAATTTATGATCCCCTGATTATAGGAATGTACATTTTTGATAAGGATGAGAAAAATAGTATTGCTAGAAAATGTTCCGTTTAACATTAGTCGTGATGCTCTTTACTCTCGGTCACTTTTATCAAACCAAGTTAAAGGGACATCCATATCCATATTTGTCGTTTCGAATGGTCGCTTATCGGCCATTCATGTAGTTGTCACCAGATCGCTGTGCGTGAGTTTTTTTGAAAATGAATTTATGATCCCCTGATTATAGGAATGTACATTTTTCGAAAGGATGAGAAAAATAGTATTGTTAGAAAATGTTCAGTTTAGGATTTGTTATTCCAAAGAAATTTAAGAGGAAGCCTTTTATCGCGCGATGTTAACACTAATCAACTGTTTTTCAACAGTATTTGCATCCGCATAGGATGTCCGGAGAAACCGGGCGATACGTCCCTTTATCATGGTCCATTGTTGCAGGACTTCTGTGTTATTATCAGTTTCCCAGAAATCGGTCAATATCCCACGCTTCTTGTGGTTGGATCATCGCTTTTTGTTGTTACTGTTGGTTTGAATTCCACCTGTTTGATGTTCCTACATTTTTTAAATCAAGATATTTTTCACATGATTTGAAAAGTTGGGGCGATATTTCCGGGCCTTCTCATTTTTTGTCAATTTTTTGAGGTCACGAATTTCGCGATTTCCATTATCATCTTTGCGAATGCGTTCTATATTTCAATTCGACCTGTTTGATATTTCTACATTTTTAAATCGAGATATTTTTTAGATTAGTTACAAAGTTGGGGGGTATTTCCGAGCCTTCTCATCTTTTGTCAATTTTTTGAGGTCACGAGTTTTGCGATTTCCATTATCATCGTTGCGAATGCGTTCTATATTCTCAATTCCACCAGTGTGATATTTCTAAACTTTTCAAATCAAGATATTTTTCAGGTGATTTGAAAAGTTGGGGCGATATTTCCGGGTCTTCTCATTTTTTGTCAATTTTTTGAGGTCACGAGTTTTGCGATTTCCATTATCATCGTTGCGAATGCGTTCTATATTCTCAATTCCACCTGTGTGATATTTCTAAATTTTTCAAATCAAGATATTTTTCAAGTGAGTAGAAAAGTTGGGGCGATATTTCCGGGCCTTCTCATTTTTTGTCAATTTTTTGAGGTCACGAGTTTTGCGATTTCCATTATCATCGTTGCGAATGCGTTCTATATTGTCAATTCCACCTGTGTGATATTTCTAAATTTTTCAAATCAAGATATTTTTCAGGTGATTTTAAAAGTTGGGGCGATATTTCCGGGCCTTCTCATTTTTTGTCAATTTTTTGAGGTCACGAGTTTCGCGATTTCCATTAACAGCGTCGCGAATGCGTCCCAAAGATCTACACCCACGCGAGATCTCGTAATGGTCTCGGTCTCGGGTCTGTTTCCAAAGCCCATCAGAGTTGACCGGTAAATGTAACGTCCTCGTTCCCAGAGAGACGCACAATTGCACGTTCTCGCGGGAATTCGTTCCGTTTTGCGACAGCCATGACGATCTTTCGCTCATCGGGTCGGCCGACGCTCCAGGGGTCGCCATTATCCTCTCTCCGGGCGCTGCGAAACAAGAACGCGAACGAATGCATGACTCGTTGCTAAATATTAACACATGACAAGAAATCACGCGTTATTCCCATCCAGCAATAAAATGTCCAGTCTGCGAAGTGTTAAGTTCGCGGCTCTCGATACAAAGTCCGTGGTTTAAGAATTGATAATACTGGACGAACTGGTTAAATCGGCGACGTCAGTAGCTAGGGCTTAAAAATAAGATTCGGAATTATTTAAAAATAGTATCTCGTGACAAGGATCAAAAATAAGTCTTCAGCATCCATCGATATGAAGACCCTAGAATAAACCAGAAAAATAGAGCTCCGACGTGAGATTCGAATATAAGACTTGAAATAAAGACTCCAAAATAAGACGACACGAAATGTCATCGCAGTAGAACTCCGAAATAAATCGGCAAAATAAAACCACCAGATTCGACAGCCACCACCATCAGCAAATCATGATTTCGAAGTAAGATCTTAAAACAAGAGAAAACTAGAGGCTCCAAAATAAGCCACCGAATTAAAATTTCAAAATAAGAATTACACGATGTGTCTTCAAAGTAAATAGGCCAGGAATATGAAACCACAACATGAGATTCTAAAATAAGATTCCAAAGTAGACTTCGAAATGAGACTAGAAGTCCTCAATGTGAAACTCCAGAAGTGAGACTCCGAGGTTGCGAAATCTTCGCGGAAGGGAAATGTACAGCGCGATGCAGTACACTCTCTCCTATTTCCTATTTGCACGGTTGGATTATCATCGGGGTCATTATCAGGGAGAAGTGTACGAAGAGTCAGTCTTTCCCGGCACACATCAGTGCCATTACCAGGAGATCTAGATCGCGCAATCGAGTACGCTCGATCGTGCAACTTGGCCATATACGCGAGACGTAATTGCCGTAATCGGCCCAGTAGGTAATCCAGGCACCGACCAAGGTAAATTACGCTCATGAAGTCGAGGGGGGCAATTTCGAGGGCTGGAAAAAGACGAACGATCTCAGCCAACTCTCTCGACCCTCCGACCAGAATCGGTTTCTCCAACTTTCCCTGGCACGACTTCGCGATTTAGGAAATCGGGAATTTCTTCGGTAGCTTTTATCGTCACCGCCTGGACAATGTCGGGCCTTTTAATGCAATTTATCGCCCGTGTATCATGCTCCATGTTTTCTATTTCCAGCCGGGAAAATGTTGCGATATATCTTGGCGGCTTGTTTGGTCGCCATTGTCCAATCGGCATGTCCTGTTCGCCCATCGAATGAACATTCCACCAGTCCTAGGACTCCTGGAGATGGAGGATACCAGATCCTGATGAGCGGAAAGGACAGCACTTACATCGCGAATGCCGTTTACACGATCAGTCTTCAAGGTTTGTACAGTCAGATGTCTGGGAACAATGTGGCTTAACGGCGTTCACCACCAAGTGAGGACGATGACTTCCACCGCTAGATGGCATTAGGATCGGATTCGGTGGGTGGTAATCAAAACGTACTTTCTCGCTCGGATGAGGGAGACGCGACGCATAATGGGCAGTGTTTAGCAACGAGCGAAAAATGTGTGCGTATTTTGCACGTACATAACTCACACAACGGCTAGACNTACATTTTTTTACTTCACGATTGTTATCGGACACTTCATTTAGTATCAACAAACACGAGAAATTTTTCTAATATTTTTGTTCCGCTATTTCATTATGGGAGCAAGACGTGTGATTTCGATTTTAAATATTTTTAAAACGTTTATAATGTATTCGGAAGATAATATTTAAAGAATACTTGTATTAACCATGAAACGAAATGTTTTGTATATCTGGTAGAAAAAATTATGAAAACGCATGAAATTGCAAAACGCAAACGCATTCGAATACAACACTTCATTTTTAAAGGTATTGGACCAAACTGTTCGAAACTTTGACACATCACTCCTGATCATTTAAGAATTGTCCTGACACATTGAAAATTTGGATGTTTGGAAACAATTTTTTAACTTAGCCCAGTCCAGAACCAAAATGGCGTCGAGCTCTCATATTTCGATCAATATACAATTATCGAAGGCTCTGATATGAGAAACGAAAGGGTCAGGACATTTTACGACAATTTAGAACACTCTGGTAATCGATAAACTCGCATTTGAACGGGATAAAGGCCAAAAAAGTGTTGTATGTGCTTCTATGCTAAAACGATGGGAATGCGAGATCTCGGGGTGAAAATGTAATTCATCTGGAAATCACAGATGGCGCAGGGTGTCCCTCTGCAATCAATTAGGGCCCTAGAAAGAATGAATCCAGAGGATTTCTGGAGTTTTACTTCGATTTCTTGATATTTATTGTACGAAAACGAGTATGCCATTTGGTACAATACCCAATATAATTCGACACAGCTGTCAATATAAAGAGGAACGTCGGCAACGTAGGTATTTAGAAAAATCTTCTTCATCGACTTCGATCAAGGTGAAGTGAAACCCCCCTAGTAGCATAGAATAATTTCTAAATATTTCTTTGTAATCTTTGCTAAATATCTCAAGCGACAGATTTCTTTAAGATTTCTTCTAGATTTCATTCGAAGACATTTGAAATATTTCTTCAAAATCTCAATGACATATTTAGTTTCAATCATTTATAAACATATATAGAAATTTATTTTTTAACCCATGAACATAATAAAAATACATTTTTTTACTTCACGATTGTTATCGGACACTTCATTTAGTATCAACAAACACGAGAAATTTTTCTAATATTTTTGTTCCGCTATTTCATTATGGGAGCAAGACGTGTGATTTCGATTTTAAATATTTTTAAAACGTTTATAATGTATTCGGAAGATAATATTTAAAGAATACTTGTATTAACCATGAAACGAAATGTTTTGTATATCTGGTAGAAAAAATTATGAAAACGCATGAAATTGCAAAACGCAAACGCATTCGAATACAACACTTCATTTTTAAAGGTATTGGACCAAACTGTTCGAAACTTTGACACATCACTCCTGATCATTTAAGAATTGTCCTGACACATTGAAAATTTGGATGTTTGGAAACAATTTTTTAACTTAGCCCAGTCCAGAACCAAAATGGCGTCGAGCTCTCATATTTCGATCAATATACAATTATCGAAGGCTCTGATATGAGAAGCGAAAGGGTCAGGACATTTTACGACAATTTAGAACACTCTGGTAATCGATAAACTCGCATTTCAACGGGATAAAGGCAAAAAAAGTGTCGTATGCGCTTCTATGATAAAACGATGGGAATACGAGATCTCGGGGTGAAAATTTAATTGATCTGGAAATCACAGATGACGCAGGGTGTCCCTCTGCAGTCAATTAGGGCCCTAGAAAGCACGAATCCAGAGGATTTCTGGAGTTTTACTTCGATTTCTTCATATTTATTGTACAAAAACGACAGGTGGAGTATGCCATTTAATACAATATCCAATATAATTCGACATAGCTATCAATATGAAAATGAACGTCGGCAACGTAGGTATTTAGAAATATTTTCTTTATCGACATCGATTAAGTTCCTCGACGTGTTTCACTTCACCTTAAAGGTTCTACAATTAGGGCACTGAGAATGGAAGGTGTTGTTAAAGGAGAATACGAAGAGGTGCCTGAAGAGATGCGCGCGCTGATATGTTGAACCTTTTTCAGGGTCGCGCACCCACGAAAGGCTTCAGCAATTCACGAGATTCACGCTCTCTTTGGATTCCCAACACTCACCTAAAAGCTCGAATGCCCGAGTTGGATTCTTCCAGCTGTTTTCCGATTCGTTGACTTCCTTCAACGAGGACTGTGTCAACACGATCTCCGAGGCGACCGACTATCCGAAATCGGAGGTAATCTCTCAAAAGTATCTCTCCTAAATCCAAAGGACCTTTTTTCATCGAGAATAGCTTTCAATTAAGTCCAAGTTGTGGAAGGAAGAAAGGGGTTCTTAAAGAGCATCGTTGACCTTAGATAAGTCTGAATTCAGGGAATCGTATCGAGAATGTTCTCTGTGAACCCGTGGACTTAATTCAAAGTCTGAAAGTAAATCGTCCTGGCTGGCTTCCGGCCAAAGGACTCTATACGGTCCATTCTTCTCAGGATTGTATAAAATTTCCCGATTCTTCCTCCCCTGACCGCTTTTGCCCTCCCCTTGTATGCCGTAAACGTAAGACGATGTCTCTGGCGCAGATCCAAGTTATGTGGAAAGCTCCACCTGCTGGATCTGGATGTGTCATCTTCAGCGCCATGGTTTTGGAGAACCGTGATCGGTGGTTTGCTGAGGACGGAGGACTAACCAAGACTGTCTGCGAAACCAGCGCTTCAGAAATCGAAACGGCCGAAGAAAGATGCTGCGCCTGTGACGAGGCCAAGTATTCCGTAAGTACCTTGATCGGTACATATTTTCCACAAGTTAATTAAACACAAAAAATTCACATCAATATTGAGATAAGTTCATGGAAATGAGATGACGAATCTTTCTCATCATTTTTGCCTGTCAGGAATTAATCCTGAATTTAGTACAGAGGAATATGAGGAGGGATGATGGTTTTAGTGCTGATGTTTCTCGTTGCAGTTGATCATGGAGGGTATCTGGTCCAACATAACCCACCCCAAGGACTTCCCCTTCTCAGCCTGGCTGACTCACTTCAGCGACTTGATCGGAGCTTCCCATGAAAGCAACTTCTCCTTTTGGGGTCGGGATCACATAGCCACCGACGGTTTTCGACAACTAGCCGAATGGGGATCAGCCTCAGGGGTGGAAGCTGAACTCAGGGAGAAAGCGAGACACCTGAAGACGCTGATCAAAGCTGCTGGGTTGTGGTATCCGGACGTCAACACGAACACCACCACTAACTTTAAGTAAGCCCTCTCCAGTTAATTCCACGGTTACTTCTACACTCAATGCAACTCATATGTCCATAGCTACTCGAAAGACATGATTCTGAAAATCCGATACCACTTTCGTATGGTATCGTCCGCATAGATTCAGAAATTTTCGAGGTCTTCAAGTCATCCCGAAGTTTCACTTCACTACCTAGACGACCATCAAACGTCTTGTGATTATGATTTTTCCTTTTCAATGCAGCTTTTTTAATCTACTTTTAGGGTGGACCGGAACCATCCCCTGGTCTCGGTGGCGTCCATGTTGGGTCCATCGCCCGACTGGGTGGTCGGCATCAGCAAGTTGAACCTTTGCCAAAAGGACTGTTCATGGGCGAAGAGCATGATCATCGACCTGTACCCCTGGGACGCCGGTACCGATAATGGTATCAGCTACATGTCTCCAAACTCGGAGACCAACCCGCGGGAGAAAATGAAGCCCATCACCACTTCTTACCCTGAAGACCCCAGGTCGCCTTTCTACGATCCTACTGGAAAACCGATGCTACCCTTGGCTAGAATGTATCTAACCCGTGAAGAGATCATCCCTCGAAGCTGCAGCGAAGATGCCCTGAGGCAACAGATCGCTGCCCTGGAGGTTGCCGAAAACACCGAACAGATTCCTAGGCGTATGTCAATTGTACAGCAGAAAAAAGCACATTTTGTTATTGACACGCGCAGAAGGAAGTTTCCGATACCTCAAGAGTAACATTTAGTCATTTAGTTTTAGTTGTTAGCCTCGGTATAAGTATTAAATAAAACCACATCGTCTTGCCTTTCATTGAGGTCTCCATGGCTTGGCACCAAAAAGTCGCTGCATATTAAATTGAGAAAAAATCGGAATTACGTACTTGGCACGACGGAATCACTTATTTTATTTCTTTCCCGGTAGCCGAATGTCAGACGACTGAGTACACCCCGTGGTCCCAGTGTTCTGTAACCTGCGGGAAAGGGTTAAGGATGCGAACCCGACAGTACAGGATCCCTCAGAAGGCAGCCATGATGAACTGTAACAGACAGCTTATTTCCAAGGAGATGTGCGTGGCGGCTCTGCCAGAGTGTCCGTAAGTCACTGATACATCTACTACGGATAAAATTGGAAATATAGAAATTATACCAGTTATATTAATGTCATATTTCTTTCAGAGGTGAAGAGGAAAGTAGAGGTCTGCAGATCGACAATGACGCGGTTTGTGAGACGACGGAATGGGGTCCTTGGTCGGAATGCTCCGCGACTTGTGGGATTGGGATCAAAATGCGCACCAGGAGATTCAGGGACAGATTGAGTCGCAAGAAGTGTCCTCACATTTCGTTGGTTGAGAAGGAGAAGTGCATGGAGCCACCTTGTGCACCTGGAACGGAAGAACTCCCAGATCCTATCTGCAAGGTTACGTTTTTTTTTTGTTTGTTCATTTCCCAAGTGACGCTCGGATCAATTCGATTATTTTAATCGACTTCGACATCCCCTTAAGCGTTCGTGTAAATTTTCAGTAAGAAAAAATCTATCGTTTTTATTTTTTTCCTATATATGTACAGGTTACGTAAATTTCCTATTTCTTTTTTCATGAGACATCATGGCAACCGGTAATTGCTGTTGCTTATTTTTTTTTTTTTTCATTTACCAAGTGGTGCTCGGATCAATTCGATTATTTTAATTGACTTCGACATCCCCTTAAGAATTCCTGTAAAGTTCGAGGAAGAAAAAATCGATCGTTTTTATTTTTTGTCCTATATATGTACAGGTTACGGATTGGTCAGTCTGGTCTCCTTGTAGTGCCACTTGCGGTAAAGGAGTGAAACTTAGGACGAGGTTGCTAATGGTCGAGCCGTCTCTGCAAGAGGAATGTTCCGGTAGAGTGGAACTTCTTCAGCAAAGGCCTTGCCTGGAGCAGGCGGATTGCACCTTCGACATGGCAACGGCAAAAGGCAAGAAGACGAAAATTGTGACAGTCTTGCGATTGATATTACTCCCATGAAACAGACGAATGAATTTTTCTTCTTCTTCTAGTGGTGTGCATGGAAGAGGCTGACCCTGGACCCTGCAGAGGCTACTTCCAGAGGTGGGCTTTCGACTCGCGAAAACTGATGTGCGTGCCTTTTGCATATGGCGGCTGTCGTGGAAACAGGAATAATTTCCTGACTACGGATGAGTGCACCAATACTTGCAGCGTTGTAAGAGAAACAATGGCAGATGCCTTATTAACAAGATTTCGACATTATCTCTCGTTCCTTCAAGATGAAGAATTATAAATTTTGACTCCTTTTTACCATAGAACGTTTAGGATTTTTTAGCCTTATATAAACTGTAAGGTTTTTACTTTTTCTTTTTTTTTTTGTTACGACGTTCTTCAGGTGAGAGCTGCCCTCACGGGACAACCACTTCTTCGAGGTCCTAATTTTGGCGAACAGCCCTCGAGAGCTTTGATCCTACCTCCTGTGGATTGCATGGTCACTGATTGGTCACCTTGGTCTCCTTGCAGTGTTACCTGCGGTACAGGACGCGTTACCAGTTTTAGGATGATCAAAGTAAGATCCTTAATTTTTATAAATGCATAAAATGACATTAAGAGACTATTAAGTTTTAATATTTCGTATCTATCTGTCCAGCGTCAAGCCGAAAATGGCGGCCAATCCTGCCCAAGGAAACTGCAGCGCAAAGCACGGTGTCAACTCGCCCCTTGTAATTAATTAATTCAATGTAAACAATGTATAAAGCATGTAATATTTAGGGCCGAGCAATGAGATATTCATTGCAGTGCTATCTTGTAAAACTCATCCGTTTCTGATAGCAGACCTTAGATATAAAAATAAACTCGGCTATTTTCCAACTAATTATAAACGTTCATTCGTTGTTGGTTGATTGAAAGTTTATGAAGATTTTTTAAAAAGTAGCTTTTCTACCGACTCGGATACGTTGAACGTTCTTGGTCGATTGTACAGGGGTGAAGGGTAGCCAATAAACTGATGTATCAGAATAAATGATGATTTATTAGTGGTCATTTTTACCGACTTGCTAATTCGTTTTTGATTTCTATCCTCCACCCTTAACGCTTCTTTTCGAGGCTTCCTCGTCTCTCCCCTCCTTTCTCGCAGCCTTCTTTATCCCTCTTACAGAATCCTCTCAAAAATTCCCCTAAATTCTGAAAGCCTGCTGCTATCATCCTGCTCAAGTCACTTTAACGCGAACGATCGTACTTTTCGAAATGTCCGGGAGCTGTTTCTTCAAATTTCACTTGCGAACGCTATAATTAACGTCAGTTCCGATTTTACCTGATTTACAAATAAAAGAAATTCTAAGTCACTCAAGTATGCAATGTTAATGGCATAAAAGTTGATCAGCAAGAGGGATCAAGAGATTCTGGACGCGACCATTAACATAATTTACATTTCGCGGCACAAGTCGCCGGACATATCTCTGCACCATCACTTCGAGAAGTTCTGACACTATCTCGAAGAAAACAACAATAATTACATTACGATCGTTCTTTAATCTCAGCTTCCGTAACCATAGTCTTAACTCTAGGCCCATTCGAATTGCGTTCGGCCAGGACGAGCTCCTGCGAGCTTCCGGCTCTGTAGAAAAAGGAAAAGCACGTTTTAGACATGAAAACACAACACGGACGTGGGTTCCTCGCTCCAGTCGAGGTAACCTCCGTCTCTCTCATCCGGTACATTTACAATGATCATTTCATATAAACGGCTACAGACGTATGACGAATACACTTAAAAGAGTCGGGATTAGGACCTCTCGTCGATATCCTGTCCTTCCCATCAAAACCCTCGAAAAATAAATAGTTTTCATAAATCAATATAAAAAGATGACTAAACATGACGTGTAAAGCTTTCTACTGTAGAACTACACGTTTAAATGATAAAGAATTTAGCTTGATTCGGTGTTACTACCGAAATATCACATTGATCATATAATGAAGAAATTCTTCTCTGGAACATTTTGTTTAAACGTGGGTTAAAAATCCCGGAATTGTTTTTCCTTGCATCGGGGACAGATAAGACGATAACATATACGGTAAGAATATCTTCGTTCCTTCTTTAAAAGGAAATAATAAAATATATTAAATTGAATTCGGCTAAATTTTTTCAGTACAGATTCTTTATATTGATTTATGAAAACCGCTTGTTTTTTTAGCGTTTAGACTGGAGAGTGTTTCTGAAGGGGACCTTGAAGAGCCCAACGGAGGAAATCCGCGGCTCATCGTCGTCGCTTGTGGTCCGAATCACGGCTTGTCATCGTCATCATCGTCGGTACCGAGACTAACGTTACCATCTTACATAGAAGTATCATCTACGAGGTGAGGTTGTCGCGAACTCGCGTATCGCCTATGGATTAAACCCTACGACTGAACTATTCTACCGTGTTCTTGGTCGTGCCGCAATCTCCCCAGTTTTCCCCAAAAAGGGCCACGAGGACTAGAGGCGACTCTTGACAGGGATCGTCGACTCGTAAGGATCGCCGTTCGTGGCCAACGAGGAACTCCGCAGGACTGCTTATAGTCTAAGAAGTAAGTAAGGACTCTCTTCGTGGCTTCTATGGAGTCAAGTCAAAGGAAGGCGCTCGATCTTTCCCTCGTCTCGGTCGGGTCCCTCGGAATCGGGCAACGTTATTAAAATCTGACAAAACGTTAAGTAACGGCTTAGGGGTAGTCATCGTAGTCATCGACGGCACCCAGGGTCGAAGGACGACTCGTTGGGGTCATTAAAGTCTATTTCTTCCTGGCCCACCGCGGTTCTCCTTTCTGGCAGTAGTCGCTGTTCACTCGAGGACGATCGAGAAGACTCGATTGTGGCTTGGGACGCTTCTTCGACATCCCCTGATCAACAATCAACCCGTTAAAAATGATAGAGGGACCACCACGGAGTTCAAACGATTCCACTCACTGATCGGTGGACTACGTCGACAATAGTTCCACATAGAACTCTCCCAATAAAGGAACCAGACTCCTGTTACAGGTTAATCCAGCTCGACACATCGGATCCAGGACACAGGGTTCATCAGATCTCGGGTTAAACCAACCAAACCCAGAAACGAAAATACAATTGCTGATTACCCAGCTTCCTTGTCGCGAAGATCACAGCCTTTACCGCTATCTATTAGGTTATCTAGAAAGTTATTGCAATTTTTCCTCCGCGAAATTTCACGCTTTCTTCTCTACAATTAAGATGTTCTTTTTTCTTCATGTTATGCGTCATTTTACAGCGTAGACTTCGCTCTACACTATAACAATAATTTTTTCGTATATTATTCTCTGGGTTATCTGGACTGTTTAACTAAAGATGGAAAAGAAGAATAAAAATCGGGGGATTTTCTTGCACGAGTCCAAAATAGGCTATAAAGTAGCAAGGCCCACAATATCAGCAATGCAATTTGCCCAGAAATCGCTGAAAACGCACATACCTAAGGTAGGTCCTGAAACTCGCGAAATATCAAGTTTGATAAAAAATGTTGAAAATATTTATAAACAAAAGTTCATAAAATTGAAATTTCCTGGGTGTCGGGACCTTCCTTAAAGCCCCCGTATTCACATTGTAAATTTTGAAACGATTCGGTGCACCCAATTCGGAGGAAAGTTACATTAACGAGACCTCTTTAACGACACTTTCGTATCGCCTTAAGGGCGCTCACCACTCCAGCGATTTTGCAGGGCCTTACAGGGACAACGATTTTCAGCGTATTTCTAAAACCGATCGGATTCAACGAGTGCTCATATTAAAGATGAAATCTTGACCTGTGTTTATGTGGGAGCGATTTTCGATAAGTGGTTCATATAAAAAAGTGCTACAACATACTTTGAATGCTCTTTTAACTAGGAAGGAGTTGCGTTATCGAGAATCGCTCCCATAGGAACACACATCAACGTTTTATATTTAAAACGAGCATTCGTTGAGCCCGATCGGTTGAGAAATACGCTTAAAATCATAGTTCTCGTGGAGCACCTTTTTTGTGATTTTCGGGTTCCACCCGAGGAATTTGAGCTCACCTCGACCACCGTTGCCAAATCTAGGCGGAGCGTCCAACTGGCGGGTGCGGGCGCTAGGTGACGCGCACGCTTCGACGCCAAGTCAGAGCCGTTCCAGCCGTTGCGTGAGTACCATACGTGTAAGGCATGTACATATTTTTCCATCGTTGCTAAACACCGGCCATGTTGCGTTGCGTCTTACTTATCCGAGCGAGAAAGTACGTTTTGGTTACCTCCTACCGAATTCGATACTAATGCCATCTAGCGGTGGAAGTCATCGTCCCCACGTCGGTGGTGAACGCCGTTAACACGTTAAGTGCCCAGCCCGTTTTGCTTGCCGTCCCGTTCAGGTCCAGACTCGGCCGTCAAGTGGGCTACCACCAACGGGCGAACCGGAGAACAAAAATGTTAGGTTACCCCGCCAAAATATCGGCTTGAAGCCTTTACACAGAGCAAGGGAAAAGAAACTGTCAGCAGTACAAGACCTCGGCATGATTCAGTGAAAAAGGAAGACAGTGCGCATAAAATTAGAAGATACTGCACTGAACGTTACAAAAGTAATTCTCAAATGTTAGGTCGAAAAATTTAACACTAGAAGTTAGCACAATTTTTCACCAATGTAAAAAGAAAATCCACACCTTTGTTCACGTTGTTCCAATAAACTACGTTGACTTTTCTATATTATATTCTTTTTCTTAAAGCATTGACTGAACAAAAGCTGATGTCCCCTAAGGGAAATCTTTAGTCTTACAGTCAGTATGCAAGCGCAGATCCGCGCGGTACTGTAACATGAACCTAAAACCTGCGGCGTGGCACTTAACGTGTTAACCAGCAAAAACCGCAATAACTTTCCAGGCAGTCCAATAGATCCGAAATGCAAAGGAACCCGAATTAGTTGGGCGCCGTCTCCAGAGCGAAGGGAACAGGCCCAGATCGAAGACGTCGACGATCGTGCCAGCGGTCGGATTAACCGGTCCAGGGCCGGCGAAATTGAACTTCGAAGCTAGGAGAGCATTTCGGTGGGCCAGTCGACGAAATCTCGTCCAACGCCGGCCCGCGGCCGCGTTTTTGGCGTTAAGGCATCGTTGTGCGTCTGGCTAATGACGACCGCATAACCTAGGAGACGCGAGTCCCGGTCGTCGTCGCAGATGATCAGCCAAGAAGCTGACCGGAAGAATTCGGCTCGATCGTCAGGCCTCTTCCTCGCGCGTCGACGGCCTGGGGAAAGCTCAGAGCCAACCGGAGGACACGTCGTGCCCGGAGATCGGTTCGATGCCCGAGAGACGCTGAAGTTGGGTCGCCGAGCCGTTCCTCTTCATGGTCATCGAAAGCGTTCCAGAAGCTACGACGCTCTCCTCGGTTGTGGACGGGGTCAGCGGTGCTGCACTGACCACTACACCTAGAATGTGAACGTTGAAATTAGTATCTCTTGAAAATGGTACCCGCGTACGGAGTAGTATCCCTTAAGGTGAAGTGAAATACGTCGAGGAACTTGATCAACGTTGATAAAGAAGTTTTTTCTAAATGCCTACGCTGCCGATGTTCGTTTTTATATTGACAGCTGTATCGAATTATATTGGATATTGTACCAAATGGCATACTCCACCTGTCGTTTTCGTACAATCAATATAAAGAAATCGAAGTAAAACTCCAGAAATCCTCTGAATTCATGCTTTCTGGGGCCCTAATTGACTGCAGAGGGACCCCCTGCGCCATCTGTGATTTCCAGGGTAATTAAATTTCCACTCCGAGACCTCGTATTCCCATCGTTTTATACAACCCTTTTTTGCCTTTATCCCGTTCAAATGTGAGTTTATCGATTACCAAAGTGCTCTAAATTGTCGTAAAATTGTCCTGACCCTTTCGATTCTCATATCAGAGCCTTCGATAATTGTATATTGATCGAAATATGAGAGCTCGACGCTATTTTGGTTCTGGTCTGGACTGAGGTAAAAAATTTTTTTGAAAAATCCAAATTTTGGATGTGTCAGGACAATTCTTAGATGATCAGGAGTGATGTGTCAAAGTTTCGGACAGTTTGGTCTAATACCCTTAAAAAAAAGTGTTGTATTCGAATCGCCTGATTTGAAGGATGTTTCACTTCACCTTACGATGATACGAAAGGCGCTGGGACATTTAATCGACGTCGATGAGCTAAAATTCATCTATACCCTTTTTGGTGGTAATGCCATTTTGAATACTCATGTGGTAACATAAACTGTCGCGTTCCGTTACCGACATTTATATTTATATTGGTCATTTACAGTCTTCGTTAAGGATTATACGAACTGAAGCGTTCCGTATGTCATTTTTGTAGTGACGATAAAAATATCGACGTAAAACTGTCGAAATATGTTCGGGCAACTAAACGGTTTTTCGATAAAAACTAATCAAGTGCAAGGGTATACCTTGCTGAATAACGGTTCAGTTGAATTTATTGTTCTGAGTATAGGCGCATCAAACTATTGCGTAACTGTTGTGCAACTCTAGGTGTGTGTCAGGTCTTAGTATAGGATGTTCAGTTTCGAACTTTGTTCTAGTTGTTTACTTTTGAACTGGTCCTGACACCAAGGTGAGACCAGAAACGTGACACACCCTCTCAAACAGTGTACTTGTTGTTTACTTTTGAACTAGTCCTGACACCGGAGTGAAACAAGGAACGTGATACAATATCTCAAACAGAGTGGGGTTGTTATTTAATTTCGAACTAATGCTAACCCTAGAGTGATAAAGACGTGACACTATTTCTCAGCCAGAATGTACGATAGCATATTTTCGATTCAAACCCGGCATTATGGTGAGTCCAGAAATCCATACCGCAGAAATAAATAATTGTCTTAAGGGTACGTGAAAGTTGTAACTAAGAAATCAAATTCATGAAACTTTCTAACAAGCTGGGTATACCGAATCGTTTGATACTGTACAACGTGAATATGGAGGCCATAAAGAAGGTTCCGACACCCATGAAATTTAATTTTTTATAAAAAGTATCTAAATAAATTTAAAAAAAAAGTGGAAATTTTACGTGGGTCAGGACCTTCCTTCCAGCCTCCATATTCACGGTGTAAAATTTGAGACTATTCGGTAGGTTCAATTTGGAGAAAAGTTTCAGAATCGTGATTTGATGCCACTTTCGCATCACCTTAAGTCTAACCTTCACCACTATCAAGTCATTAGTAGTTGCTGTTTGATTTCTTTTCTTCCGTCTTCTATAGTATCTGAAAGTGGACTCTCTACCTCTACTGCCCAGAAATGTGATAGTATCCTCGAATCATTATTGATCATCCTTGATTGTCCTTGAATTGACTCCAACCCTTTCGCCTCATCCTCATCCTAAACGATGAGACCACATCCTAAAGTGAGGATTTGTGGTCTAGAGGTTACCAGGTAATCATTATTGATCATCTTTGATTATCCTTGAATTGAGTCCAACCCTTTCGCCTCATCCTCATCCTAAACGATGAGACCACATCCTAAAGTGAGGATTTGCGGTCTAGAGGTTAGGAGATAACACAACCGAGTAAAAAGCTAACCTTGATGCTCGCTGACACTGGCGACTTCAGTGTCCATACTAGGTTGCTGACTCTGAGTGACCTCGTGCCTCCTTGGCAAGACAGGTGCAAGTGCAAGGTCAGGACCTCTAGCAGGCACGCTACTGGCACGCTGCAGCTGCTTCCTGCAGACCTTCGAGGACAGAGTGACGGCGACAGGGTTGCTGACGGACTCGACCGGGTTCACATGGCTGGACATAACCGGCGTCGAGGACCTGGAGGCGGAGAACTTCTTGCGCTTCTTCGTCAGGGCAGCCAAAGCTGGCCCCAAGCCATGGGTGAACACGTTGTGAACCTCGTGATGGTGGACGTGGTAGGGCTGATGAGGATGGTGGGGATGGTGAGGATGGGGCTCATGGGGCGCCGTTTCCAGGGAAGACTTCGAGTCCGATGAGCCCTCCGACCTGGACCCACCATCCTCCGATGCTGGAGAGTACACCGAGTCCTCGGACCGGGACCTCCCTGCAAGGGCAAGAGTCGACTCTGCATCAGGGCTCGACTCGACCAACCTCGAGGGACAGTTCCAGGACGAATGGCATGAGGGATGTCTTTGGAAGGTCAGATCGCGTCATGTGACAAACTGAGACTACTCGCTAGAGCATACGTCGGGGGTCTAAGACCACCCGCAACAGATAGAAGGCACACGCAGAAAAATATTTGGTTGAATCGATATGATCTTTCTTTAGCCATAGAATATGGTTAGTACGCGGACAATCAGACATTTGGTTGACGTTTTGAAGTAACTCGGTACATTTATCCAAGATATTTGGTCTTTTGACTATGTTCTCTAAAATTCAAAGTCAAGGCGGGTTTGTTCATTGAACAAATTTTCTTCTGCGCGTATGGACTCACAATCAATGGTTTCTAGCTCTAATCGACTACGTCTACAGGGTGACATGCTGGAGATGCTGGACAGAGCGCGTCTCCGGTGTCTAAACCAAACCCGAATTTAATTATTGGTTTAGACACTCGGTTCAAGTGCTTTTCCACGCAGCCTCCCATGCGTTGACCTTCGGTCATACATCCACATCATGGCTTCAATGAACTACGTCATGGAATAAACTAACCGATTAGTCTGGATACCCTGCCAGCCTTGGCCGCCTCGATCAACGTTCCCCAGCGCCTCTTTCTGGAGCTGCATCTGGTGCTGCGAATTTGCCTGGATCCAGTTCCCAGGCCAGGTACGCTGTTGGTGCTGGTGTGATGAGGACTCTTCTTTGGAGGGGCACTGGGACCAAAGATGCCGCTCAGTGTGCTGCCGAACAGGTCGTGTGGGTGCTCTTGGTTGACTTGTTGAAGAGTCGCTATGAACTCCGCAACCGGGGGCAACGTGCCGCTTCCTCCGGGTTGGGGAGCGATGTTGAACCCCTTCATCAATCGGCGTTCCTTCTGGCGGTTCTTCTTGCCTCCCGCACCTACGGACAGCTCTTTAAGGGTACCGCCTACGAGGCAAACAGAAAACCAAGGACCAATCTAAAACGCACTACTGAAACCAACTCAGAAAACTTAGGATTAATATCTAACCTAGGTTTAATCGCTACTCGTTGCAATCATGCACAGAGAAATCCTCGCCTGTGATTCCCACACTAAGACAAATTTTTCGTCAAGGAAATTATTTTTTTGATAGGGGTTAATAAAATTTCAGCGTAAAATAAAAAAATATAGCCTTCACTACAAAAATGCTTAATGTTAACTCTGATTCATCCTATACGTTTCATTTCTTTAATTCCACTGAAGAAAATCATTTCCTTGAAAAAAAGAAATTATTTGAACATGTTTTTCTCGGTTCATTGAAATTATCATTTCTTTGAATGAAAGTAATTTTTTCTCAGTGCGTCATCTTGTCAAAACGTTGTCACTTATGGATGGTATCACTACACGAGGACTTCACCAATTGCTATAAATTATAAATAAGTTGTAAATGGAGTCTGCGTAGGAAAAGAAGAACATGTTCGTACAGAAATATTTCCAGGGAACCTTTATCCCCATCAGATTGCATGTCTTCATCTCTTACGTAGTTTAGAATCAATCATACGTTAGTGAAAACAATAACTCGTGACTCTTCTAAGTAGCAGATTTAGGGATCGCCGTGCCAAAGATGCAGACTTCCGGTCGAAGGCGGCCCAGAAAGTACTCCCAAAATTTGTGTACATCTCATTATTTATTAGTGTCGGTATTTTAAGATCGTTCCGACGTTGGGTGTTCTGGAATTTCTTGCCAGCGACCGGAAGTTCCTCGCGTCGCAAAGTCTCACCAGTCCCCGCCCCGGAAGCGGTGGAGGTGTTCATGCCAGAGTTCTTCAGGATCTCGATCAACTCGCATCTGAAGGCGCTGATGTCCTGTTTGATCTCGTTGACGTCATCCTCGGTGACACCCTCGCCCTCGGTCTTCCTCTGCTCCACCGTGACGTACCTTCTCACCAGGTTCCTCATGATACTTTGGTACCGGAAGTCCCTCTCCGAGGCTTGCTTAACCTTGCGCTGGAAGGACTTCTTCACTTTCGTGTTCCTCTCGCTTGCTCTTCAAGGTTCGCGGAGAGAGATGTTTAGGGCTTGTGGAAAAGAACCGAGACGGCTGCACTTCCGACGACGGTCGTCATCGGTCCTGCAGCTTCTGATCCTCTTTGCCAAGCCCTAACTATTTCTCTCCGCACTTGGGAATCGGTCCGACGTCCTTACCCTGATAGTCTTCATGTGTTCCGTCTTGGCAGCTCTGCTGTGGCCGCAGAGTTTCCGGTACAACCACTGGCCCACGTACCAGGCACTCTTCGGGGTTGGGATGATATTGAAGGGTGGCGGCACCGTGCCGCCCTCCTCGAAGTAGCTGATCCACAGTTTACTCCTTGCGAACTTCCACTCGATGTCAGCGCGTTCCTGATTACATTTTCAGGGAGTTAAGTGGGGTCGAAGCTGGGTCGATGAAGAAATGGGTGATTTGCCGGCCAATTACCGATATCAGCTGATAGGAATGATTCATCATGGCTATCAGCAAGTTCAGCAGGACGACGATGTTGATGACGGAGTACGTGCCAAACATCAGCATCCCCCAGAACCTGGTGAAGACCTTAATGCCGTCCAGCTCGAAGCTCTCCAGGTCGACCAATCCGAAGACAGCCCAGAATAGTGTTTGCGTCGTCTCGAAGAGGCTAAATTGTACTTTCTATTACTCCATTAAATCTTTTCCCTCCGCGTTTTGGGGTCTTTTTGCCCGAGTTCCATTGTTTACAGGCCGTGTCATCGGTGCAGACATTGGAACACGATTGATACCAGATAATGGAGCAATGCATACTTGGCAAAACGACGCCAGACAATGCAGGCATTGGAGTCGGTCGTGACGTTGGCACTGGGTGGATAAGGCATCGCAGTCGGACATCTCTTCTTCTCCATGTCGGCGTAGTACCAAAGAAGCTGGTTGAGGCCTGAGTAATTAATTCCAATTAATTGCGCGATCGAATCGAGATGGTCCAGGTGACAACGCGTCCGGGCTCTGGACCAGCCAATAAGAATGGGGACAACGGGAAATCTGAAAGTCAATTGTCCCAGTGTTTGCAACGTTCTCCGAGGATGATCTTGAACTACTTGTGACATCCATTCGAAGTTCCGGCAGCTAACCGAATTCGAAGTTGGGTGTCTCCGGTGGTTGGCCCATGTTCAGACTCGCCGATTTAACTCGCACCTGAGCCGTGAATTACCGTTAACAAGTCAGTTAACTCCGGACTGGGTACACTTGGATATTTCAGGGGGAATCAGGAGCCAGGGCACACTATAAACCCGAGGTGTAACCCAGTTAGCAACTCGGCGGGCATAAAACCATCCTTGGGCTCGCAATCGAACTCACCGCAAGAGAAGGCGAAGAGCACCAGAACGTAGAGGAAGAAGAACTTCATGATGTCCATCACCATCCTGGAGAGAGACACTTGAAGAGGACCCAGATGAGGGTTTACCGAGAAGATGTAGACCAGCTTAAGGGAGCTGAAACGCATAAACAACTTTAATATCGCCCAGATCCCGAACCGTTGCAATACTTTGGTCGGAATTACGCATTCCGGGGGTGTTCGCGGAGTATTAGTGGATTATGCATACACCCGCGTATACACGGCCCAATTAAACCCGGCTCCAGAGTGGTTGGATCTGGACGCCCTAATGCGAAGGCGAAACGAGGGGAAAGAAACGCCATTCGTAAAGGAATATTCCAGCGTGGAAAGTAATATTAACAGAGGACCGAGGAAAATAAAATTCGATATTAAAGAGAGGCCCAAGTAGCGGAAGAGGACACCCAGCACGGTACCATGAACTAAAAAAATCGACAAAAGCATGGCTTCACCGTTACGCAGCACACGTTTATATTACACCTTCGTTTGGGTGGTCGCAGAAATAAAATCGTCCACGACCCTTTCCGACTCGTATATCATGCAGAGGAATAATTCACGGTCATAGCAATAAATTGTACAAACTTCAGTAAACGTATATACTTGAAAGTAGGCCGGGACCATTTTTGTAGAAATATTTCCCCTGCATGTACAACGAAAAATGATTGTTGCACTGGAACTACATAAATTACATCTATGGGTGGAATATGTTCTTTATCGCTGATGGCGCTATCTCTCGATTTCTTGGTGACGTTTAATCCTTCGATCTATCCTCTGTACCTAAGTTGGTGAATTATGTAGTTTGACGCTGCCGCTCCATTGACTAGAGCGTCTTTGGAGATTCGATGCACGAGTTTCGATTTCAAGTGACTGATTGTTAGTTATGGTCAGGAATGCTCTGGCGTGGATTGAGGCGACCAGTTTCAGTCGGGATCAGATCTGGTCTGGATTTCTGGAAGTGGCTATCAGGGATTCCAAGTCCATCAGCTTCATCGGAGTCCGAGGTTGACCATGCTCGAGTTCCATCAGCAATTTCGGGACTGGTTCGGGGAGAGCGAGGCTCGGGGTAACGAAGCCAATACCTGAAGATGTTAGCGGCGGAGAAGAGGCCTTCGGATATCAGCATCGGGTCCCAGGTGTCCCACTGTTCCCTCTGGAGCTCGACCACCGATCCAGGCTCCTGGCCCTCGTTCTCCTTCTGAACCCTGTAATAGGCGACCACTCTCAGGGCCACCGTGGCCACGTACAACGAGTTCGTCACGAAGTCGATCACGTTCCACATGTCGTTCACGTATTCCTCAAGGCCCACGTCCCACAGTTGCTTCACCTCCGACCAAATCAGGCCGGATACCCAGGCTAGGATGAACCTAACATTTGGGCAGAAGAAAAACTCCCTGTAGCCATTTGATGCGACTTTGGTAGTTTCGACTAGATATCATTTCAGCCTAAATTTGCCAACCATTTAAATTGCTACGTTAAATTTCAATGCTCTAAACATAATATACCTTAACGTGCCAAAAAAGCATTCGGGCAGAAGAAAAACTCCCTGTAGCCATTTGATGCGACTTTGGTAGTCTCGACTAGATACAATTGCAGCCTAAATTTGCCGACCATTTAAACTGTTACGTTAAATTTCAATGCCCCAAACATGATATACCTTGATGTGCCAAAAAAGCATTCGGGCAGAAGAAAAACTCCCTGTAGCCATTTGATGCGACTTTGGTAGTCTCGACTAGATATAATTTGAGCCTAAATTTGCCGACCATTTAAATTGCTACGTTAAATTTCAATGCCCCAAACATGATATACCTTAATGTGCCAAAAAAGCATTCGGGCAGAAGAAAGACCTCCTGTAGCCATTTGATACGACTTTGGTGGTCTCGACTAAATATCATTGCAGCCTAAATTTGCCAACCATTTAAATTGCTGCGTTAAATTTCAATGCCACAAACATGATATACCTTAACACGCCAGGAAAGCATGGCGGTAATTCCGTAATTGTAGGGTTGACTCTTATCAAATTAGCGGAGGATTAAAGAGATTAAAGTTCACAGTCTCTAGATATACAGAGTGTCCCATTAAACAAAAATACACCTAAATGAGGGTGGTAATTGGAAAATGTTTCGAACGAAAATTGCAGGGTATAGAGGGGGAAAACTTATCACGCAAAATTTGCGCTTACTACGCAAAATTTCGCCAGAAAATGATGAAAATTACATAAAAAATGGCACCGTCGAATTTGTTTCATCAAGTCGAATAACTTTTAGAGGGATGACAATTACTGTTGCCATTTAAGAAAATTGACGCATGGCATGTAGGATAGCAAACACAAGCAATTATGCTGAAAATTTTCTTTACATAAGTTTCCCCCCTCCATACCCTACAATTTTCGTTGACATTTTTCGTTGACATTTTTCGACTACCACCCTCATTTAGGAATTATTTAGGTTTTTTTTTTTTTCATGGGACATTCTGTATAATTACATTTTTTTTCGGAATTAAAATGATGAAGATCAGTTCGCACTGACTCTGGTGGGCATGTCACCTCGAGCGATATTTTTATTCTGGCATTATGGTATCGAGGTGTAACGTGTCTTGTAAAACAGGGCGCGTACACCCCAATCTTCCCCAAGAGAAAATCCTCGGTGGGATGAAACCGATCATTATTGTATTGGTTAATCCTCGATCCCAATAACTCACCACTCCACTATCGTCGGAGCTGCTCCTCTTTTTGTCGGGGCTGGCTCATGTTGCGGAATGTCGTGTCCCATCCAATTTCCGATGACGCTCTCTATCCTCTGGCTGGCCAGGATCAGCATGACTGACAAATGAGCGAAAGAGAAACAAAGTATTATCCCGGCTAGACATTAAGTATATAGTGCATAAACAATTATTCTAAATAAAAGAAAATTCTAAGACGAATCTCATTTCCTTTAAACCATTAAGCGACATCCATTGATTAGTGCAGAATAAAAGTGTCGAGTACTGAAATTGTTGAATAAATACGTCTTGACCCTTAACGCGTTAAGCAGCAAATTGTTCGCTTCACTTTCCGTCTACTTCACCTAACGTTTCAATTATGTAAAGAATTTTTCGGTATACCTTATTCATCGACAACCAACGCAACGTGGTCGAAATATTTACCGTCGCGGTGTTTAATGCGTTAACCATTAAGGAACTCTTTTCTGGCATTGCCCTATGATGTTAAGGATGTGCCGAAAGGCGTTTGATACCAAGACGGAAAAATTGCAACGTCGGGAATATTCCGAAGAAGCACTCCGAAGTGCTCCTTTGCAGTTTCCCTCGGCTGGCAATTTTAAAATTAGGAAAAATGTAGATGCACATCGGACATCTGATATGAGCTTCCTGTATCACGAGCTAAACTCATTAAGGGGGTACTTCTGGTTACTTTAACCCTATATCCTGGTGTTCCCTGAAGAAGGAGCCGAGGAAATTTGCCTCCAGCACAGTGCATTACCGTCTCTTTTCTCCGAGCACTTCTCAAAATGCTTTCCGGGAAAATGAGTCCACTTTTGGGGACGTTTTACGAGAGAAGCGAATTTCCTACCGGGTCGTTAAGCACGAATTCCTCGGAGGCGTGATATCCCTGAAAAGGATCCTTCGAAATGAAGTCCTGAGAATGTGGGATTCAATTACGAGAATTGAAGCCTAGCTGAGAGCCGTGATGTAACCGATTTAAACAATTATTTAAGGTGAAGTGAAACACGTCGAGGAACTTGATCGACGTCGATAAAGAAGATTTTTCTAAATGCCTACGTTGCCGATGTGCGTTTTTATATTGACAGCTGTATCGAATTATATTGGATATTGTACCAAATGGCATACTCCACCTGTCGTTTTCGTACAATAAATATAAAGAAATCGAAGTAAAACTCCAGAAATCCTCTGAATTCATGCTTTCTGAGGCTCTAATTGACTGCAGAGGGACCCCCTGCGCCATCTGTGATTTCCAGGGTAATTAAATTTCCACTCCGAGACCTCGTATTCCCATCGTTTTAGCATAGAAGCGCATATAACCCTTTTTTTGCCTTTATCCCGTTCAAATGTGAGCTTATCGATTACCAGAGTGTTCTAAATTGTCGTAAAATTGTCCAAACCCTTTCGATTCTCATATCAGAGCCTTCGATAATTGTATATTGATCGAAATATGAGAGCTCGACGCCATTTTGGTTCTGGTCTAGGCTGAGTTAAAAAATTTGTTTACAAAATCCAAATTTTTTATGTGTCAGGACAATTCTTAGATGATCAGGAGTGATGTGTCAAAGTTGTGGACAGTTTGGTCTAATACCCTTAAAAAAAAGTGTTGTATTCGAATCGACTGATTTGAAAGGGGTTTCACTTCACCTTAAATTGAAGAAACGCATATGAGCCTTTTTAAACAATATCGTTCAGGATCCAGTACAACCTTAGAGTGAGTAAGATTTTTTGCAAGGAGCTTTTTTGAAGGAAAGTTAAATGTGTACATGTGTACATATTCTTTTTCAAGACACACATTAATCACGTGTTAAAATTTCAAATAATTCGGTGCACCCAGTTTGGAGATAAGTTTTATAAATCTTCTGACTTTACGTTATGTATATATCATCCTTTCATATCACCTTAAGGGTGGAAATCGAGAAAGGAATAACCACGTGAACATGTCTCCCTCGTTCCTTTTCTAGCGTTTAAAAATGTAAATTATTTTCTCTCTTCCTCTGTCTTAACTACATAATCAATATCATATATCCCTCCGGATAAACATCATGTAAAATACATTGGTAATAAAAAATTAAAAGACGAATGGAGACGAGGTGATTATTTAAAATTTCAATAGATTCATTAAATGTACGCGAAATAAAGTGCGACGACGATATTTAATTACTACCGTCGAGCTTTCGGAAATTTCTCGCCTACTTTAGGAAAGTTTCTCAAACCGTAGACGTGCGTTTCCGCATCGTATTTTGGATTCGAGCACGTCGGCAAATTAAACATCGGCGGACCGAGTTTCTAAACAGTTTACAAATATCTTTCGCTACCGGTACCAGTAATAGGTACGCCTTTGGTAAACTAAATCGGAAATCTGCGCGATAGCGATCGTTTGCCTGGAAGATGTCTTGCATAGGTTAGGACCTTAGAACGTTCTCTTGAGAAATTTCCCCAAGACCGCAGTTTTGATGTAAAAGTATATTTAGGGACTTACTCATCGTGGACATACACCCCTTTGATGCGAAACAGCCTCACCGACATTTTTGTTTACGTCGTTTCTTATATTTAACGTATACACAAAAGCGGATTCCTCCGGGCTCTAAATTTCTTTAATTAATAACGAGGCATTGAGAATGATGTACCTGATAGAGTATGGATCGAGGAGTTCAAATATGTCTTATAATAATTAGCAAATATTATAAAATTAATAATCTCAATGTTATAAACGTCGAAAATCGCCTTTAAAGTGAGCGTAATGTGAGAAAAATATAAGAATGTCGTAAATAGACACACTAATTAAATGCATTTACTGTTTGGAGTGCTAATAAAAAATAAATGGAAATGAAAATAATATTCAGAACAACATTTCCGACGAGGTGGTCCACGAAACGTCGATCAAAATCGAGTGTACCCTCGAATTGCAACCCTCGATTTAATTGGTATTGATGAAGTATTTCGCGAGTGCAATATGGCCATAAAAAAATCCGGGCACATTATTCGAATTTCGTCGAAATGGGTTCCATTGCGGTTAGTAATGAAATGTGCATGAAAAAAAAAAGATTTTCGGAATAATGTTTGTAGGGAACTCGGCCACGTGGAATTTGAAACGTTACTGCAAATCAACTGAATTTCAACCCCTCAATTTAATTGGCATCCCCAAGGCGTTAAACGGTTCTACAATCTGGAAAAACTAAAAATGCAGTTATATTGCTGGAAATTGTTTAAACCATGTTTTCTTGCAATGACTAGTAAACGACACGTGGAAAGAGAAATTAATTTCGGATAAAGGGGTGAGGTCCACGTACACGTCGAAATGTCACTCGAAATCAAGTGCATCCTCGAATTGCACTCCCCAATTTAATTAGCGTGCCCAAGGCGTTAAACGATTCTGTAATCTGGAAAAACTGTAAAAATGCAGTTATATTGCTCGAAATTGTTTAAACCATGTTTTCTTGCAGTGACTAGTAAACGACACATGGAAAGAGAAATTAATTTCGGATAAAGGGGTGAGGTCCACGCGCACATCGAAACGTCACTCGAAATCGAGTGCACCATCAAATTGCACCCTGCAATTTAATCGGCGTCGCCAAAGCGTTAAACGATCCTACAACATGAAAACACTAAAAATGCAGGTATACTGCTGGAAATGGTCTAAACCGTGTTTTCTTGCAATGACAAATGAACAACACGTGGAAAAAAAAATTAATTTCGAATGAAGGGAAGTGGACCACGCGCACATCGAAACGTCACTCGAAATCGAGTGCACCATACAATTGCACCCTGCAATTTAACCTGCGTCGCCAAAGCGTTAAACGATCCTAGAACATGAAAACACTAAAAATGCAGGTATACTGTTGGAAATGGTCTAAACCATGTTTTCTTGCAATGACTAGTGAACGACACGTGGAAAAAGAAATTAATTTCGGATAAAGGGGTGAGGTCCACGCTCACATCGAAACGTTACTCGAAATCGAGTGCACCATGAAATTGCACCCTGCAATTTAATCGGCGTCGCCGAAGCGTTAAACGATTCTACAACATGAAAACACTAAAAATGCAGGTATACTCCTGGAAATGGTCTAAACCGTGTTTTCTTGCAATTACTAATGAACAACACGTGGAAAAAAAAATTAATTTTGAATAAAGGGAAGTGCACATCGAAACGTCACTCGAAATCGAGTGCACCATGAAATTGCACCCTGCAATTTAATCGGCGTCGCCGAGGCGTTACGCGATCCCACAATATGGCAAAACTATAAAACATCCCGCCATATTCCTCCCGGAAGTGGCCGGAGCAAAGCGGAAGCCGGCCCGATGAATATTCAAATCTCTCGAACACAAAGTATAAAAGCCAAGCGCATTCCCCCTCTTCAGGGTAATTAGTATGATAAAAATGCAGTTTCACGAGGCACTTGCACGTCGATATCTTTGGATTACATTCTTCTGGCATAAAGTTCTCGATACCGGGCTGTAAAAGCCTCCTCTGGGTGTCCTTCTTCAGGGTATCCAGGATTCCGTGCCTCCCCGACATAGGATCTTTGGATCGCGGCTATATCCGACGGTCCTTGGTCGAAGATACTCACAGAGGAACGTGAAGTACGAGGCCGAGTGGCAAATGAACTTGATGAAGGGCTTCCTCATGGTTTGCCCGACGACGCTGTGTGGAGCGATGACGTAGGCCACGCTGAAGAAGGGGAAGAGAATCCCGATCCTGACGATGTCCAGGGCCTGGAGGAACATGTTTTTCCGGCGAAACCCAGGAAGGCCTTCGTACCAGATCGAGGCCAGCAATTGCTGCACATTCGGGTGGGCCACGAACTGGAACACAGGACACGGATCGGAATTATCAGGGCTCGGGAATTCGCGGGGAGTGACGCGTGACGCGGAAGTGGGAAACGGTGATTAGGGTCGGCACTATCGTCCGATCCTCGCGATCCAGAGATTTTTCAGGAGGTCGATGGTCCCCCTCGACGGGATCCAGGAACACGTTCCCACCCCCCGATCCCACGGGAACCGGAGGGTCGACATCCGGGAATCGATCGGGCCACTTTAGTCGCGCCCCAGTTCCGTCCCCAGTTTTTAAGGCGATTAAACCCGATTTCGCCCCCGCCAGGGACCCGGGCTATTCTTCTTCAGGAACGATGCACCGATCTGCAGTTGCTGGGGAAGGATACCCTGAGAGGGATCTGGATTCCTGATCGGACTGGGAATTGGAGAGCTGGGGGGGATTCGAATTTCCGATCTAACCCGGAACCTTGTAAAAAATATATTAGAAGGTAGAAATATTTATTACCTTCTGTGGGCTTCTGGTCGAAGAGAGGTAATGTCATGGTTAAGGTATTACTTCCCTAGTAATCGGACTCAAAAGTTAACGCGTTCGGGCATGTATCCACCATTGAGTTCCCCGTATACCTCAAAGCAAACTTTTTGTCCATGCCTGTATACCTTGGGCGCTACGCACACATGTATTCCGTGAACGGATAGACTCGCACACAAGCGTAGGTTGGCGCGCAGAGATGTGGCAGCGTTGTTTGGGGCCTTAGTAGTCTATGCAGTGAAAAATTTTGACAAATATGCGGGCGGTTACGTGCACTGCCGCGAACATGGTTGCCACATCTAAGCCGCCCGCCCCACTCTCTGCGACGCGCAAAAAAATTCGGAATTTTTCTGATAGCCCTATCTCCGTTTCCCGATGGACAAAAAATTCCATTGTTTTTTTCAATATTAACTAACACATATTCCTTTATATTGTCACGATTTTTGAAACAAATGGTAAGAGTCGTTTCACCGTAAAAATTGAAAATGTAACGCAGCATCCCATTATGTACGTGTTACATATGGAGACATGCTGCAAAATAAGCAATATTCAAATTCGATTATCTTCCGATCTAAATAGACGATTTTGTTCCGAATCGGCTTGTTTTGTCGATAAAAATCTAAACAATATCCTGAAAAGGTCTGAAAAAAAATGGTAAGAACAGTGCATTTAGGGAAGTAATACCTTAAGTGGGATTGGAGACCTTGGAAGAGATTCGAAATTCCCATGAAATTGGAACTCTTGAAGAAATGATATTACCACTCGGAAATATTTATTTCTTTCCGTAGTTTTCCTATCGAAGGAGGGAAATGTAGGGTTGTATGGAATTGAAAGTCTTAAAGGGGTTTGAAATTTCAGTTAAACTGGGAACCCTTGAAATAAGTATATTAGAATACAGAAATATTGATTACTTCCCATAGCTTTGAAATCCAAGAGAAGATGGTTATATGGAATTCGAGACATTGGAATGGATCGAATTTCCGGTCAAACCTGGAATCCAATCCTTGTGAAAAATATATTAGTAAAAGAAATATTTATTTCCCTCCGCGGTTTCGGATCGAGGGAAGGAAAAATCTTGTTAAATAGAACTAAAATCCCTTAGAAGGAATCGAATTTCTGATCAGACCCGGAAGGCGACCCTTCTAAAAAATATATTAGATCGTAGAAATATTTATGCCTGTTCAGTTTTCGGATCGCAGGGAGGAGAAATATCGGTGTACCTTGAACAGACGTCCATTGTAATATGTGCCCATAATTATGAAAGTGGTCTAA
The DNA here is from genome assembly GCF_000612105.2 of Orussus abietinus. Classification (NCBI taxonomy): domain Eukaryota; kingdom Metazoa; phylum Arthropoda; class Insecta; order Hymenoptera; family Orussidae; genus Orussus; species Orussus abietinus. Next base: position 41,302 of record NW_019394372.1, on the reverse strand, counting down.
GTCATATATTTTTAGTTTCGAAATTACATTGAATTAATTTCGTTTGAAATAATATGGCGTGAACTAACTGATAAACTCATTTTTTTTTTAATTTTGACTTAGACCACTTTCATAATTATGGGCACATATATTTCGGTAGGTACCTTTTTTTGCCGAAGCTTGATCGCGAGTTTCAGGCGATTTAGATGCATCCTCTCCCCATGCTCGAAGGCGGGTCCCGTGGGATCATGGTTCAGCAGGACTTCCAGTTCATAGGAACTCCTCGTGTGGTCCAGCAAGGCCGTGGCGAAGTCCTGGCACTGCCTCCTGAGCTCCTGAGAAGTAATGGTTTTTTGATAGGGTAAACACAAAGGGCCGCCAGGAGTTTCTTGAGGAAATTGCCGATCAGGTTGACCCCTTCGAAGGGCTTCCACCCTCGATTCTTCCGACACGCCCTTCTTCGAGTACCTTTCACCCCCGTAAGATCTCCCGACACTTCGGTAACCCGGAAATTTCCAGTAAAATTTCCTCACCCGTCAATCAATCGAGTAGAAGAAAAGAAAATTGAAAGAGGGAAAATCTATGACGGTTGCTCAATTTTTATGCAGGACTTTCCGGATGGAGGTGACCTATTCTTGTCAACCGGGACGATACCTTACGATGTCGTATCGCTATATTACACTTTTACGAGCAATTTCGGCGGAATATACTCGTTTCTGGGTCCCTACATACGCCTGGTTACTTCGTTACAAGTCCAGGCCGTGTAAGGTGCTCTCTTAACTCGCGTTTCCTGGGAAAACGGGACGCGAAACGATGCTCGTCAAATTTCATACCCTCCTGTCAGGTGCGAGTGACGCTTCCATTTAAACGCATTCACCATTTCAACTTCGAGCCTTACCAGTTAACCGGCAATGAGAGTTAAATTCGAACGAAATTGCCCCCGAATTTGCAACTGCGGACGAAACAATAACTGGTCTCGCTGTCCTAGGACTCCCAAAATAGGAAATATTGGAACTTTCATTTCGTACGAAAAATATTAATTTAAGGAATTTCCAAAATTTCAGGCTAATAACGTGGAGATCAATTTATAGAGAAAATTACTGGGGAATTTCAACTTCGAGCCTTGCCAGTTAACCGGCAATGAGAGTTAAATTCGAGCGAAATTCCACCCGAAATTGCAACTGCAGACGAAACAAAAACTGGTCGCGCCGTCCTAGGACTCCCAAAATAGGAAATATTGCTACTTCCATTTCGTACGAAAAATATTAATTCAAGGAATTTCCAAAATTTCAGGCTAATTACGTGGAGATCAATTTATAGAGAAAATTACTGGGGAATTTCAACTTCCAGCCTTGCCAGTTAACCGGCAATGAGAGTTAAATTCGAGCGAATTGCCCTCGAAATTGCAACTGCTGACGAAACAATAACTGGTCTCGCCGTCCTAGGACTCCCAAAATAGGAAATATTGGAACTTTCATTTCATACAAAAATATTAATTTAAGGAATTTCCAAAATTTCAGGCTAATTACGTGGAGATCAATTTATAGAGAAAATTACTGGGGAATTTCAACTTCGAGCGTTGCCAGTTAACCGGCAATGAGAGTTAAATTCGAGCGAAATTGCCCCCGAATTTGCACCTGCAGACGAAATAATAACTGGTCTCGCTGTCCTAGGACTCCCAAAATAGGAAATATTTTAACTTTCATTTCATACGAAAAATATTAATTTAAGGAATTTCCAAAATTTTAGGCTAATAACGTGGAGATAAATTTATAGAGAAAATTACTGGGGAATTTCAACTTCGAGCCTTGCCAGTTTTGCTCGAATTTAAATTCGAGCGAAATTCCACCCGAAATTGCAACTGGGGACGAAACAATAACTGGTCTCGCCGTCCTAGAACTCCCAAAATAGGAAATATTGCTACTTCCATTTCGTACGAAAAATATTAATTCAAGGAATTTCTAAAATTTCAGGCTAATAACGTGGAGATTAATTTAAACGAAAAATTACTGGGGAAAGACGTAATTCTTGATAAAATGGAAACCTTCGTCAAGTGCCAGGGTAAAAGTTGTAGATAACTGAAGCGAGTAATTGAAAGTGCTTTTTTAATTGAGAGTGACCTAATGGCAAGTGAGTTTTTAATTGAAAGTGGTCCTTTTTAATGAATGTCGGGTCCGGTTAGACATGTTGGCGAATTTCTTCTTCTGGAAACGGAGCTGTTCCTCTTCGGAGGATAAAGGGTGAAGGAAGCAAACGAGAAGGGATAAAGGAGGCTGATAGTCGTGCAGTCAGCCATCTGTTACGCTGTTCTAGTTTATGTTTCGGATAAATCAAAAGTTACTCCCTAGGTGTCGGGCACTTTAGCCGTACTTAAAGCGACGCAAAATAGCGAATTAAAGGAGACCCGCGAGATTAAAGGGAGCTCGAAACGCGCAGTTTGCGCGTGATAAGAAGAGACGTTCACCCTTACCCTCCTCCTCTCTTTTCTTTTTCGCAAATTATCCGTGCAACTGAGACACTTCCTCGGGGAAAGTGGGAATAATCTTAGGGAATTAATTAAGGGACACAATATCGGAGCAGTCGCGAGGAGCTGAAGGGCCGAGCCGAGGAACCTTACGTTATTACGGAATAATGGCGCAGTAATTATGGGTTACAAGATGGAACATGACACAATGGCGTCGGAGACCTGTTACGGTTATTGAGCATACTGCTCCAAAAATGTCTCAGAGGGGCACATTAAATTTCTAATTATTCATGAAGCCCCTGCGATCGATTTGAACCCCATAAAAATCGTTCAATTCAACCTGAAGAATTTTCGATAATTAATTCATGAGTAACCAAGGCGACCCCTTAAATTAATTCCAGACCTTAGGTTCAAATCTTTTGCAACCGTGCAAATTTTTTTACATTCATCTCTTGCTATTAAGTCAGACCGTGACGAAAAAACGTTAAGTTTGATGCAACAATTTTGGCGTGCAGGATGGAATTTCTCATAATTGAGACCTGTTGCGGTTGTTAAACGTGTTAAATTTGTTATAATTTATAATTGCTTGATCCAGCTCCAAATAATTATTTTATGAATGATCAAAGCTCTCGCATAATGTGAGCCCTTGAGTCAATTTGAGATCGACGTCTTTCAATTCGTCTTTTAATTTAACTTCCTTTCTTTTTCAGTTTCTTTCCGTGATAGTGCCATTGCATTATTATTTCGTAATCGGAGCAAGTCGTTTAAAGAGAACGTCATGTTCACCTGGTACTCGCACTTAAATTCGTGCTCGAGAAAGGAAAGTCTGCGAAGTTCCCAGGAAAGCTCGAAGGCTGTCAAGATGGGGTCCTTGGATGACAGGGCTATCAAAGACGGAGATGCCAGCGCCCTATAAGCGTTTATCCTGCTCCTGGAGTGCCTCAGGGAATCCTCCATCCTGGACGTCACGCACTCGTCGCAGCTGCATTAAAAAAGAAAAAAGACCATAAAGGATCCATTTGATCCCCGATATTAGCGAGCCAGCCTTCGAGATTGAATCCGACCTCGAGGGATTTTACTACCGACGTAAATTTGCGCTAAATCGTTTTTTTAAGACTTCCCGATATTATTAAAAAAATCTCCTTTGAAATCAAAACATTTTCCCTGCCTCTGGGAAAAGCAGGACAATGTCTATAACCCGAAGCCGAAGATCCTCTTTGAGGACGATATAAAAACTGTTGAACCGCATTTTCAAACTTGTTTTCAACAATTGTGAAAAACTGGATATAAGAATAAATCAGGGATTAAAATGCCACTTTCAGTGACTGAAAATGTAATCATTCCAAATGAGATCCAAAGTATGTATCTCTTTCAGATATGGAAAACAGGATTTAAAGATAATACGGGGATTAAACTTTCACTTTCGACTCTGGAAATGTAATTGCGGTATTAATTCCACTGATATTAACGCGTTAAGCGCGCGGCTAATTGGGTTCACTTTCCTTTTTTATTTCGTCACGTATTTTTTTTTGTTAATTTTCACTGTGCTTTCTCGTTTCAATTGTTGGTTATTCATGACCTGAGAGTCATGTTCGATTATTGACAGAGGCTTAACTTGTTAAGCAAGAAGAAAAGCCTCACCCGCAACGAACGTCATGTGGCATTGGCAAGGTTGATCCTCGGTCCAAAAGGATCTTGATGATCTCGTAATTATCACGGTGAGCAGACAGGATCAATGGTGTAATATCCGGCGTGAAGGTGGCCGTATCCGGTGGCAAGGCTTCCCAACTCTAAGAATTAGGAGATTTAACACAGTAATCTGCATCCCGTCTTCGTCGTGACTTTTCCTTGAAGCACGCATTCGATTCAGAGGAACCTCGAATATCGTAAAAGTATTAAAAGATTTTTCATAAAATTTGCATTAAATATATCCTATTAGATTTCATCCTGTCACTCCCGATTGTCCAGTTCCTGGGAGCCTGGTCAATGGTGGCAAATTTAAAAGGCGGTCATGGAAATTAAGGTGAAGTGAAACACGTCGAGGAACTTGATCGACGTCGATAAAAAAGATTTTTCTAAATGCCTACGTTGCCAACGTTGGTTTTTATATTGACAGCTGGGTCGAATTATATTGAATATTGTACCAAATGGCATACTCCACCTGTCGTTTTCGTACAATAAATATCAAGAAATCGAAGTAAAACTCCAGAAATCCTCTGGATTCAAGCTTTCTGGGGCCCCAATTGACTGCAGAGGGACCCCCTGCGCCATCTGTGATTTCCAGGTCAATTAAATTTTCACTCCAAGACCCCGTATTACCATCGTTTTAGCATAGAAGCGCATACAACTCTTTTTTTGCCCTTATCCTGTTCAAATGCGAGTTTATCGATTACCAGAGTGTTCTAAATTGTCGTAAAATTGTCCTGACCCTTTCGATTCTCATATCAGAGCCTTCGATAATTGTATATCGATCTAAATATGAGAGCTCGACGCCATTTTGGTTCTGGTCTGGGTTGAGTTAAAAAATTTTGTTAAAAAATCCAAATTTCGAACGTGTCAGGACAATTCTTAGATGATCAGGAGTGATGTGTCAAAGTTTCGAACAGTTTGGTCTAATACCCTTTAAAAAAAGTGTTGTATTCGAATCGACTGATTTGAAGGGTGTTTGACTTCACCTTAAGAGACGGTTAATTTTCTCCTTTTTATTGTTTCCCTAAGAAGTGGTAACCTAGATAAACTCGAGAGACAATACGGAGGCATAAAGTTCGGAATGGAGTCGCTGAAATGAGACACCTGACGCAGCATCCGTAAAACTTATTAGTCCCTCGACGGTTCTCAATTCCGTCTTCTGTCGGTATTCGTACTTGGCAAATTTCACCCTAAGCTGATTTTCATGAAAGCCGATTAAACTTTTCGGGGAATTCATCTTTCACGTAGTTCGGTAATAAGGACCCAATTGTGTCATATACCAACCTAACTGAACCGCCTCGTAGGAGTCAAAAGGACATGTTCCTAATTTATTTGCATACCCTAAACAGTCACGAATCATGAGCCAAAAGTCATGAACACACATATACATATACATCGACCAACAAATGAAACAGCTGATCGCTGGAATGATTGATTGACTCGTGATTACGATAAGCTGCGATGAAAGCATCCCTTATACACCTGTATCTCAAAACTGAATTAAGTACACCTAAAGATCGCCCTCCCTTTCTCTATGGGTAAAAATCTGAACAAACCGTCCTCGAATTTGCATAAATAATTCCATGACAATGCAGTGCTGTCAACGATGGGAATCACGACGAGACGATCGATTGAGAAGTGAACGATCCTTTCCAATCAGTGACCATAAACTGAAACTAAAAGGACGTGTGAATTCCTTCGCACCTCCATTTATTGTTAACTTATTTATTGATAATTGTTATAATCATTTATTTATCGCATTCGGTTTTATCGTGGAGGTTCAGTGTCTCGAGAAGACGGGGGAACCTTTCGGGGCAGGGTGAGATTGCGCCGATTATTAATTGTTTATTTATATGCTTAATTGGGATAAACAATTAGACAGCTGATCGGCGAGGATCGTTCTTTGGATATTCTACAAACGAGACTACGAACAGGCAGGCGGCAAGCGGACGACACTGAGCTGCTTACGTGGGGCTCGTCATTCTTGTGGATGGTCTCTTCGTGTTGCAGAAGAACCTCCACGGCTTCGACGAACTCCTCGGAAATGGCGTGCAAAAGTGCATCCTTCGTGTCTACCTTGTACTCGATCAGCAGCTCGACCATGTCGAGGTTCTCGTTGTCGATGGCCATCAGAAGCGCCGATCTGCCCAGCGGATCCACGCAATTGATGTTTATGTACTCGGTCTCCTGAGCCCTCTGCAACATCCTGGAGAGAAAATATTAGAACGTCCAATTTCTTCATCCAAGCATCCCTTGCTAATCAGGACCTCGTGGCAGCATCCAAGCCTTGATGAACAAATTAAATAGTCACCAAAACTATTTTCATTTAAGGCGACGCGAATGTCATCTGAGGGGTCAATCGTTTATGAAACTTTTCTCCAGATCGGGTGTACCGAATCGTTTGTACTTTTACCACATGAACATGCCGGCCCTAAGAAAGGTCTTGACACCTATGAAACAATTAAAAAAATGTAATAAATGACTATAAACGAATTTTTAAAAGAAATTCAAATCTCATGGGCGCCAGAACCTTCCTTGTAGCCTCCATATTCACATTGTAAAGTTTGAAACGATTTGATACATCCAATTTGGAGGAAAGTTTCATAAACAATACCTTAACGCCACTTTTCCGTCGTCTTACAAGGAAGGTACCTGAGGTGTCCCCCTCCGATTTTGTTCATTTTTAAATATGTTATTGAGGACTAAAATCTAAGGGACCCGTGTTTTTTTTTATCGGCGGATAAACACTTTTAGGGGGTGAAATCAGGCTTCAAGGTTGGCCGTGCAAGGGGGTGAGTTGGCTGTTTCATATAGAAGCACTCGACCGATTTTCATGAAACAACCGTCAAAATGTAGGGAATGAAGAATTATGAAACATGCATTTGGAATTTTTCGAAAAAATTCATTTTTAAGGGGCGAGCCGCCCCTTTGAATACTTCTTTTACCCCTTACGCGAGCAGTAATTGTTCTATCCAAATGAAACATTTTTTGTATTGTTCTGGGCTATAAATTAACCAAGTTTCATTTGGAAAGAGCAATTACTGCTCGCGTAATAGGTAAAAGAAGTATTCAAAGGGGTGGCTCACCCCTTAAAAATGAATTTTTTCGAAAAATTCCAAATGCATGTTTCATAATTCTTCATTCCCTACATTTTGACGGTTGTTTCATGAAAATCGGTCGAGTGCTTCTATATGAAACAGCCAACTCACCCCCTTGCACGGCCAACCTTGAAGCCTGATTTCACCCTCTAAAAGTGTTTATCCGCCGATAAAAAAAAAACACGGGTCCCTTAGATTTTAGTCCTCTGTAACATATTTAAACATGAACAAAATCGGAGGGGGACACCTCAGGTACCTTCCTTGTTAGATCTAGAAATAATACGCAAGGTCGCATCAAGCTTCTCGATTTTTCGAATCCTAAAGTTGAAGCATATTTTGTATTATTGAAATATTTGAACATTTCACCAGGGATATTGGGGAGAATTCTGTAAAATAATCTATTACTGGGATTTCTATCCGAATGGGGCAATTAGGCGGGATTAGACAAGGATTTGGTATCAATAATTCCAGGACCCTATTGGTAGGGACCGGAACGCCCCTCTGAATTTGCATGCAGTCCGTGACATGCAAACGATATTATCATACCAGGTGAATATTAATTAGCCCGGTGAATATTAATCTGTAGCTTTTGGAAATAGCCCAGGAAGCAAACGGACGCGACGATGGCCCCGACCTACCCTCCGTTTGTGGGCCAACGGGAGCAAGGTTCCGCCCTTCGCGTCTCTCCGTGAATTTATTCCTCCCTTCAGTCGCATTCGGGGAATGCCGAGGAATTTGGCCCGAAATTCTGCCACTTCCGCCGAGCTCGTTCGTGCGCGACAGCGGTCCACCATTCGGACAGAAATCCTTTTAACTTTAACGACCGTTGGAGACACAATGGCGCAGTTTCTTTCCCGAAGAGTCCGCATCGTGTTCGGAGCTCGCTCGGGCCATTTTTATCTTTTTTCTTAACAACAACTTGAGACGTGTCCAACCAGCCGGGATAACCCTTTTATTTGTTTATATTTATTTATCACGGTGAGTTGGAGTCACAACAGTCTATTAACACATTCGCGACCGGCAAATTTTTTCCCTTTCAAATACTGAGTACCGGAGAAAATAATGAAATTCTTAAACTGGTTGCCGCAAACTTGTATCGTGTATCGTTATGGACGTGATTCACATCAGCGGCAATTAGGAATAGAATTTAAAATGACGTGAATTCACGTCAGCGGCAAACGGGAATAGAACTTGAAAAGACGTGAATTCACGTCAGCGGTCGTGAATGTGTTAAGAAGAATGACGGACCGAATGGAAAATGCATTTCCAAAATAATAGATATTACGACACAAATTAATGGATCAGAAGCGTACCAAAATTGAGAAAGAATGAAAAATGTAAATTTACAGATTCTGATGCCAAGCAAACTGTCACTAGCGATAAGTCATCACCGATCATTTCAATCGATGTCGGCATCCTCTTAAGGTGAAGCGAAACACGTCGAGGAACTTGATCAACATCGATAAAGAAGATTTTTCTAAATGCCAACGTTGCCGACGTTCGTTTTTATATTGACAGCTGGGTCGAATTATATTGGGTATTGTACCAAATGGCATATTCCACCTGTCGTTTTCGTACAATAATTATAAAGAAATCGAAGTAAAACTCCAGAAAACCTCTGGATTCATGCCTTCTAGGGCCCTAATTGACTGCGGAGGGACCCCCTGCGCCATCTGTGATTTCCATGTTAATTAAATTTTCACTCCGAGACCTCGTATTCCCATCGTTTTCCCATAGAAGCGCATAAAACACTTTTTGTGCCTTTATCCCGTTCAAATGCGAGTTTATCGATTACCAGAGTGTTCTAAATTGTCGTCAAATTGTCCCGACCCCTTCGTTTCTCAAGTCAGAGTCTTCAATAATTGTATATCGATCGAAATATGAGAGCTCTACGGCATTTGGTTCTGGTCTGGGCTAAGTGAAGAAATGTTTTTGAAAAATCCAAATTTTGAACGTGTCAGGACAATTCTTAGATGATCACGAATGATGTGTCAAAGTTTCGGAGAGTTTGGTTCAATACCCTTAAAAAAAAGTGTTGTATTCGAATCGACTGATTTGAAGGATGTTTCACTTCACCTTAAGTGGAAGTGCAGATGCTGGGCCTTTAAACTTTAAATACCCATGAGACGAGGGACGCCGCTTTGAAGGGTGTACCGAACTTTGGGTTTGTGGAAGTTTCTATCTTTTTTTTTCTTAGAGTGCAGCCGGGAAGTTGTCAAATTGGACGACTTTAGAGAAGAGGTTTACCTTCTCACCGATGCCACGTCTCCTCGCTCCACAGCTAGCAAGTACTTTTTCTCGTCCAAGGAGAGACTCGCCATCTCCTGGTGTGGTCTTACCCCATTCTGCTCCTCCATCATCCCGTGTATGCTGTGTCTCTGCAACAGTGCACTCATTATTACCTCTTGGCGTGGAGAAATCTCCCAGCTTCCCTCTTTTCGAGAGACTATACATGCGCCCCTGGACTGCGGAACCAAGAAATTAAGGAATAACTCTGTTAAATAATTTGGAATTACTTCTAATGAAGTAGCTGAACCTTTCCCTACTTCCTCTTTATATTTCTCATTAATTATGGTGCTCATTGCCTTGGAAATTAAATTTAGCAGTGGTTTTTTCGTTGGGATGTTTCCAAGAGTTGAACGGTTTAAGTAATAGAGCATCTTTAGGGAGAATTTCCATTTTTTTTTCCCGGACTGGGGGTTCAAATATTGCTTCGAAGCGGTCTTCTCTTTGGGCGCAAACTTGGGGGGAAACTTTTTCATCGGATACGACAAGTACTCGGAAGCTGATATAAGAGGAGTTGACAAACAACTTTTCACTGCTTCGGGGTTTAAAAGTTCTAAGTCGCCCTCCCTTTGCCCCGCGAGCTTCTCTTCAAGTAAGACCCTTTGTATGATCGAGCAAGTAAACTCGGTGCCGTCTTCGCACATCCACGCTGAAATTCCGATCGGAAAGTGTGGATTTCAGTCGAAGGTGCAGTCAATTTCTGGTGGGAGCTTCTTGCACTTCCAAGATGGCGGTGTCCCTTGAACGGAATTTTTACGGCCACCTTTTCGCCCCCCAGACTCCAAAAAGTCTGTCATCGAGACTGGAGTTCGCCACCTTCTGCGCCAACTTTCTGGCCCATCGACTTTTATTTTCATTTCCACGCCCGGAACTTCCGGCGCTCTTGAAATTCCGATCGAACTATCGCGACAACATTTTCGAAGTCAATTACGCTACTTTGGTGGAATTTCATAATTTCCAAGGAATTATTATCAAAATTCGTACAGAACATTATCACCGATTGACGAATTCATATTTCACGAAATTACCTCGACCAGTCATTATTTTTCAAATTCATCTTCGAAGCCCTTTTCCTAAACATCATTTGCATAACGTTCCGCAGAAAAATCGTGGAATTTTAAACGCTTGAAAAAGGAAATTCCCACCGAATTATCGAGACAAAATTTTCGAGGTCAATTACGCTACTTTGGTGGAATTTCATAATTTCCAAGGAATTATTATCAAAATCCGTACAGAACGTTACCACCGATTGACAAATTCTTATTTCACGAAATTACCAGGACGAGTCATTATTTTTCAAATTCATTCTCCAACCTCTTTTCCTAAACATGATTTGCATAACGTTACGCAGAGAAATCGTAGGATTTTAAATGTCTTGAAAAGGGAAATTCCGATCGAATTATCGAGACAAAATTTTCGAGGTCAATTACGCTACTTTGGTGGAATTTCATAATTTCCAAGGAATTATTATCAAAATCCGTACAGAACGTTACCACCGATTGACAAATTCTTATTTCACGAAATTACCAGGACGAGTCATTATTTTTCAAATTCATTCTCCAACCTCTTTTCCTAAACATGATTTGCATAACGTTACGCAGAGAAATCGTAGGATTTTAAATGTCTTGAAAAGGGAAATTCCGATCGAATTATCGAGACAACATTTTCGAAGTCAATTACGCTACTTTGGTGGAATTTCATAATTTCCAAGGAATTATTATCAAAATTCGTACAGAACATTATCACCGATTGACGAATTCTTATTTCACGAAATTACCTCGACGAGTCATTATTATTCAAATTCATCCTCCAACCCCTTTTCCTAAACATGATTTGCATAACGTTCCGCAGAGATACGCCGTAAATCGTGGGACCTTAAACGTCTTAAAAAGCGAATTAAGATTTAATTTTAAGTGTCATCAGGTGGAGAGTTCGCTCGTAATATGAAAATTTATCGGATCAATAACTGCGATCCAGTTCGCTCAAATGGGAATCCTCGACCAGTGTATAACCAGCGCACTTGATGTGGTCCACGTGTTTGATGTCCGAGAGGAAAATTACGAGGCTCCGTTTATTATCCTTGTGGCAAACATTCGGAACAGATGCAAGGAATATAGTATTTGCGAGATAGCTAAGCACTTAGCATAAACAGCCTTTAGATTACGTAGGGAAACGGATACGCGAGGTCTCGATCTCGAAGACAGGATTTACGCAATAAATCCTGTCGCAAAGGACTCAGCGCGCCGGAAATAAATGTTCCGTGGTCCGCTTCTTTCTCTTTCTTAACGAGCTCAGGTGTTAAAACCTACAACGGCTCCTCATAAGCCTCCGGTTCCCGTAAAGGTGGAAGGCGTTAAAAATGCAGCCAACGCAATTTCCCGCGCATTCGTTATCCGGATTTGCGCACAGTCGGGGACAAAAACGGGCGGCGGGGATGAAAAGGCAGGAAAGTGAGAGAAACCGCGAGGGGCGGGTCGAAGGCGGCAAGAGGGTAGCAATTAACGAGTGGGAATAGGTCTCCATTGTCCTGAGAGTCGCGCCCTCGTTATTTCTCGTCTCCGAGAGGAGAAGAACGCGACCCTGCTCTGTTTGCCCCCAGAGGGTAGCAATCATCCCCTGAACCAAGTCCAACCCCGACGCTGTGGCCTCCAGGGGTCACCTCTTCGAAGACCATTTCGAAATTAACTGTCACCACTGTGCGACGTCTCGTTTGATGCACCCTGACTTGCATCGATTTCTGCCCCCCTGTATTGACCCTCCGCGAAAATGGCCCCCAGAGGCCATGAAAAAAAAGAAAAGCAGGAACCACCCTCGGGATCCACTCCATCACGACCCCGGAACGCTCCCTGAGGATGCGACGTCCTATCGATCATTTTTTACCAAATTCTCAACTTCCTGGTGTTTTTTGGAAAATGGGGTCATCATCGATATTTCTATGATGTGACTGAGGGTTGTGGAGTCTAAGCCATTTTCAAGGTTAACCGGCGTTTGTTGTGGCTAGTATTCGGATGGGAGTCTGATTTTGAGTGCAGGCGATGTTTGGCTTTCTGGTATTTTTCATAACGTAGAAGACGAATCAAGAGTGATACCTGATTTTATTTCGCAAGTTTAAGCTCCGGATTTCGAGTGATTTTACTGGATAAACGTCACAGCCCACGGGATGGGTGTTCGATTTTGAGTTTCGACAATATTTCAGATCACCGCCGTTTTTCACGAAATAAGAGCTGATTTTATCCCGAGGTCCCGAAACACGGATTCCAAGTTGCTTTTTTGAGTCATTTCGTCTCACTACTTCAGATCGAGAATTTTGAGTGATTTTTAAAGTTAAGCATCATTGGTTGCGATCAGTTCTGGGATGGATGCTCGATTTTGAGTTTCGACGACATTTCAGATTACCGCTATCCTTCCCGAAATAAAAGTTAATTTCATCCTGAGACATCGAAATTCGGTTTTCAAAGAGTTCATCAGTCGCTTTATCTCACGATTTCAAGACGAGAATTTCGAGTGATTTTCAGAGTTAAGCATCATTCGTCGCAATCAGCTCTCGGATGGGTGCCCGATTTTGAGTTTCGACGAAATTTCAGATTACCGCTATCCTTCCCGAAATAAGAGTTCATTTCATCCCGAGACATCGAAATCCGGTTTTCAAAGAGTTTTTCATCAGTTGCTTCATCTCACGATTTCAGGACGAGAATTTCGAGTGATTTTCAGAGTTAAGCATCATTGGTCGTAATCAGCTCTCGGATGGGTGCCAGATTTTGAGTTCCGACAGTGTTTCAGATCACTGCTCACTGAGATCTCGAAACACGGATTCCAAGTTGTTTTTTGAGCCATTTCGTCTCACTACTTCAGATCGAGAATTTCGAGTGATTTTTAAAGTTAAGCATTATTGGTTGCGATAAGCTCTCGGATGGGTGCCCGATTTTGAGATTGGGGATCTTCCGGGGTCGCCGCATCTCGCTTCCCACCGGGAACATAATCCACCCTGTGGGCACCCTCTCGAGCTGCAAGCACCCACCGGCGCATTGTCCCTGAACTGGGGGACGTTTATCGGGCGATAAGAGCATTCCGCGGACACGATGCAAGAGGCGGATGATGGACAGTGTGTGTCGAGGGTGTGGCCACTCGACAATTAGGGAGCGCCATGGCAAACACTCGAGGCTCGGCCTTCAGCCCCGCTCTCGGGGTCCGAGCCGAGAGAGAGGTAATCGCCTTCCTACCCTCCCTCCTCCCGTGACGCCTCGTTACCTTTACGTCTTTTACGCCTTTTACGTCTTTCACGAAAGATGGCGCATCGAGCGCCAAGAGTTGCACCTTTTGCTCGAAATTCATTCGTTTTTGCACGGAAAAAAAAACATACATTAGACTCTCGTGTAACGTAATTATAACGAATCTCGCCTAAAGTAATACGTTATGCGCTGTATGCATTCGCGTTATAGAAAATCATGCTGTATGGGAATTATTCTTATATAACGCGCATTGTGTGTTTCATTATTTGTGTTTTACAAAGAATCGCGTTACATGAAAACAGTAGTCGCAACATCTTTGGCGCGTTATGGGAATTCGCGTTGTACGGGAGTCTACTGCATTGTCGAGAAAATTTTCCTCTTACCGCAGGAATAATCCCACAAACAATAGAAATGTCTGCAATTGCATCGAATCGTAGATGTAATCATTGGAGAGGTTCCTTTAGAAAAAATGCTTGCTAAATCAGCAAATGAATTTGTTGCAAAAATGGAGAAATATGGTTATCCCTACTTAAACGAATCAGTGATAATGTCACTCATTATCGTATATTATACGATTTGTTGTTGCTAGAAAGGAATATTGCAACTATGAATGGAATTAGTGTTGCCCCAAGGAAGTAATCATTTTTTCGTTGTCGGTATAACAAAAATGTTTCTCGATAAAGCTTTTGCTGCTATTAACCACGTGCAGTCAATCAAACGATTATGTTCAATGATCGAAATTTGTTTTTTGCATGTTCATTTATGCGCGCCGAAAAAGGCTATTGAAGTTGAGAAGTAAATTTGGAAAAGTGAACTAAACAATGTATGTAATGTATAGAATGAAAGGTTTCGTCATTTCTGCTAGTCAGAGGACTTGGGTAAATTATGATTTTTAATTATTATGCCGATTGTGCATAGCGGTCGAGAACTTGTATGGACTGGTGGATCATATTCCGAGTCAAATGACTGTAAGACTCGATTGACAATTTATTTGACGAATATAGTTATCCGAGTTCTGCGAATCGAGCCGCGAGAAAGATGGATGGCGGAAGTTAGCGACGCTCTGTGCATGAATTATATCTCAGCCTTTCTTTATTCAAATTAGCGGCTAACTAGGGTAAACTACTCGAAAAGCGAAGGGATACCGGTGAATGAACTATCTATATTTGACGGCTGTTCTTAAGATCTTAATTAAGAGTTTTTAAGTCTCCGAGGTAATGAGCACTTTCGTGCTTGACGCTTTAGGGGAACACTTTTTTTCGGGATACATTTTACTCTACTAAGTTATAAAGTGGAATTATTATCTTTACCCCCTCGTAGTGGCGAGTCAACGTCTAATTTGACATATCAATATCTCACTGAGAAAAATCTGTCATTATAATATTTCTTAATTAAATGTAGACGTTAGATTTCGTGGGATTTTAACAACCTTTTCATGGGATGAAACTAATTATACGGAATTAAATCACTTACGTAATTCCGCGTATCCAGTTCATTTCTTGGTTCCATCGGATTATGCTGATGTAACAAGAAGACTATTCTTGTTATATCAACCGCCGAGTCCTTCCAAGAGGATGGGGATACATTTTGTGGGTCATTCGAGGGGAAAATACGAAGACGTATATCGAAGGGTGGATTACCAAACAGAAAACCAACCCTTACGAAACCGACAAATGGCCACATCACATAGAATAAAATAATTCCCACTGAAGTGAACAATTCAACTTTACCAATGTATGTAATCAAAAGTCAACTTATTTACAAGATGAACAAAAGACGCAGCAAATGATTTTCTGGAGCTTCTTTTTCAATGATAGCGTATTACGTAAGAAATGTAATTATAATAGAAGAAAATTGAACAATGGACTACATAAGTGTAATGTAACACAAGTGAAGTTTTCGAAGTTGCGAATAAAATAATTCGCGTCGAAGTTAACCATTCAACGTTACCGAAATGTGTAATCAGAAGTAAACTTATTTACAAAATACACGAAAGGTGTGGTAGAATATTTTCGAGAATCTCACTTTAAATGCAAATGTACTAAGCAAAAAGTGTAAATAAAAATTAAAGAAAATTTGTACAATGGACTGCATAAGTGTGACGTAGCGGAATTGAAGTTTTCGAAGGTGCGAATAAAATAATTCGCGTCGAAGTTAACAATTCAACGTTACCGATATGCGTAATCAGTAGTCAACTTATTTACAAAATATACGAAAGATGCGGTAAAATATTTTCGAGAATTTCATTTTCAATGCAAATGTATTAGGCAAAAAGTGTAAATAAAAATAGAAGAAAATTTGAACAATGGACTGCATAAGTGTGACGAAGCGGAAGTGAAGGTTTCGAAGGTGCGAATTAGCGTGGCTAACCAGCGACGTTCGTTTCTGGTTAAACTTTCAAATTGATGGCCAGCCCTGGAAACCTGCGGACTGGATAAAGCGGTCTAAAGAGAAAACAAATAGGAGTAGGCGAGGCTCCATAGTCCTGCGGGACTTCTTTCACCCTCCAGACCTTCTGGAATTTACGAGGCAATAAAGCTAAAAAGCCTCACGTGTCTTCCCTTCAGCTCGTGTAGGGTTATACCGCGATGTACCCACGATGCACGAATTCGTACAAACGCGAATGCGTTGAATTTACACATCACCTCCACGTCCATTTCATGCGTGAAAGAAGCAAAAAACATTCATTCGCTACTAATTATCTTCCTAAAGCCAAATATCGCGCAATTTACAATACTTTTAATAACAACATCACTCCCATAAGGTTACCACGCATTTATACATGGTAGAGAAAATGTGAGAGATTTGTAGGTTATGTTGATGAAATGACTTTTCTGGTTTTAGAGTTAGCATTTTTTGAGATAAAGTGTTCGTTCCCTTGGGAAAATATGAATTCGGGGGAGTAAGGAGGGGCAGATATTCTGATATCTTGAAGAGGTTTTATATTTCACGTGGAATTGAATATATTATATTCTCGGAAAGGATCGGAAGATACGTGTGCCACCTTCGACGCTCTAAAAGGGTCGCGGATCATATCTTTTCCATCGTTCCCTCTTTTTTCTCGAGTCCATCCTGATCTCTCGACGTTTACGAGGTAATAAAGGGAGGAGCCCCAAGGAACACGTGATAGGCGAACTTGCGTCACCCGGAAGTGACGTCTTACATACGTCAGTGGATGCACCTCATCCTCCCCAATCACTTTCTTCCGCAACCCTGATATTCCTCCCAGAAAATCTAAGAAAGTAAAATTACATCCATTTTTCGCAAACCTTTCATCACTATCAACCCTCTATGACTATCGCAATTTGTCCCGCTGTACTAGGAAAAAGAAATTACTTGACTGAATCAAATATATATTGTCGCCTGAATTAAACACAATCGCAAGATACAATTATTTCGTTGTGATGAAATAATTGACATTGTCGACTTAAACCAATTTTCTTTACTCTGATATTTCTTTGGACGTATTTAATCGGAGGATTTTCTCGCAATGCATATTTCTTTGAGTTCACCAACTTTCATTTCATCAGAAGCTTAACAAAATTCGAAAAATTTCATTGTAACATTTCCCGATCTCTGCTACATTATCCAATATCCTTCAAATTGATATATTAAAGATTCGTTTCGATAACACTCAAGATATTCACGAAGGATAATTAACACATTCGCGACCGGGAAATTTTTTCCGTTTCAAATACTGAGTACCGGCGAAAATAATGAAATTCTTAAACTGGTTGCCGCAAACTTGTATCGTGTATCGCCAAGGACGTGATTCACGTCAGCGGCAATCAGGAATAGAATTTAAAATGACGTGAATTCACGTCAGCGGCAAACGGGAATAGAACTTGAAAAGACGTGAATTCACGTCAGCGGTCGCGAATGTGTTAAGTTGAAAATTTCTCTCGTGCCCAGAAAGGCCCAAAGGGGTTACGGAGGGTAATAAAGAAAATATGTAAACGTTCCAATATACTGAACCGTGAAAAAATCAGATCGCTTTTCATCCGACGTCAAGAATTCCGCAATAGTTACCGGCAAATTCGCGGAAAATTTTCCACAAAGAGGAGAAGTTGGTTTTCTCAGCGGCGACTCGAGGAGGCTACAAAATCACCTGGTTTGTGCAGTTTTATGTAGTTTACGCAGTTCATGTAGTGCGCAAGACACCTCTCGTCTATTCCTCCTGACAAGGGCGCCTCGAACAATGTGTGAGAGAGAGAGAGCTTTCTCCGCGTCGGAAAAGTTGACGACTGAGAAAGTTTGTCCGCGACCCTTGGCTGGCTGGGAAAATTCAATTTCCGCACGAGAGTGCTGGGAGATCAGACTTTTCGAGGCGTTTCTGGAGGCGCTTGTCTTCCCCTCTGGCGGCCTGGAATTACGGGAATTGCGGCCCCAGGAACGCCGCGGACAAAACGCTGCGGGCCGAGCTTGCGGATGTTATTGCGACATCCCGACTAGAGGGAGATAATTGCCAGGGATGCGGCAGTAACGGCCGGGAAGCTGCGGGATCGGGCCGCTCGTCACTTCTGGGAAATGGTCGCCATTCTCTGTAATCTAAGCCGAAGACGGTGATACGGGGTTTCCTCGACAAGCGTTTCTGCGACTGCGGCAAACGACGCGGTTGGAGAACGCGGAGAACTCGGACAACTGGAAAAACCGTCGACGACAAGTCACAAAGAAATTTATCCCGTCGAGAAACATCATTTTTTCAAAATCTTGAGATGATATGAAAGACGCTGAGAAATTTAATCGACGTCGATAACATAAAATTTATCAATACCTTTTTTGGTGGCAGTGCTATTTTGAATATACAAGTGGTAACATAAGCTGGCGCGTTCCGTTACCGACATTTATATTCATGTTGGTCTTTCACAGTCTACGTTAAGAATTACACGAATTGAAGCGTTCCATATGTACCAAACGACGCGGTTGGAGAACTTGAAAAACCGTCTACAAGTCCGACCTCTTTGACGCCACTTTTGCATCACCTTAATAAGCAATAAAATACTGAGCGAATGTGCAGTCCAAGCGCGCCGCCATTTTGGATCCGTCGAAGAAGAGTCGTCCTTTAACGAAGAAGCGTCAACGTTGAAAGTTAACATAAAAAAAATGATTCTCGTTGCAGAAAGTCTGGATAAAGAATCATTAAGGTGATACGAAAGTGTGATACATACATAACAAAAAGTGAAAATATTTATAAAACTTTTCTCCAAACTGGGTGCACCGAATTATCTAAAACTTTAACACGTGACCATGCAGGCTGTAAGGAAGAACGCGCTACGCGTGAAATTTCATTTTTGTAAAAAAAAAATCTTTTCTTGGTTCTTGTTCGAGATAAGTACAACATTTTTTCGGAAAAAGGAATTCTCATGAGCAGCGTGTTATCCCTCAGTCTCCATAATCACGCGTTAAAGTTTCAGATAATTTGGCGCACCCAGTTTGGGGAAAAATTTTATAAATATTTTGTCTTTTTGACATGTATACATCACTTTGAGCAAAGGAAATGCAAGCAATGAGATGTCTTTCCGGTTTGCACCCCGTTAACGAGTGGCGCCCCGGGTTTTCGCTTAAAAGGGGCGAGTCGAGGCTCAAGATGTACTCACCTTAACCTTCTTGTCCATCTCCGGCTTCTCGAGGAGGCTCATGACCTGTTGATGAGGGTTTTGGCCCTGCGGGGGTTGCAGCGGCGGGAGCGGGGGTGGCGGCGGCGGCGGGGGCGGCGGGGCCTCCGGGTCAAAGTTGACGCGTTGACCCGCCCCCCCGCGAAGAAACGTACCCGCTCCGGGACGTCCTCTCATGACAGCTGCCATCCTCAGGGGGAACGTCATTCCACCCCCATGGCCGGTTCTTCCACCGGCGGGGCCCGCACCCCCGACGACGCCCTCCTCATCTTCCTCGGCGCTCTCTGGAAATGTCACGTTGCTGGTACGATAAATCGCTCTCCACAGGGGTGGCATTAATTGCTGATTCTTATCTCTACAAAGGAATGGGGATGATCGGTACAAAGGATCGTACAAAGGAACCCTAGTAGCATAGAATAATTTATAAATATTTCTTTGTAATCTTTGCTAAATATCTCAAGCGNGGGGGGGGGGGGAAGGGTACGAATTGAAGATACCTCAAAATTCGATAAAAGTATTTTCGATGCTCTAAAATGTGTAAAAGGAGTCCTGAAAACTGCATGCCAGTTTTGTTCCTGCCTGGAAAATCGAATACCATCGATTGTACGCCATCTTCCTTTTTCCGGACGCTACGAGACTTTCCGGAATTGCTAAAAAAGTGGTACAGCTGAAAAAAGTTGAAAAATCGGGGCGCGAAGTAATAGTCGTGTATTCGTTTTTTGTTCCCACGGAGGTTCAATTTTTGGATATTTCCCAATGGCGTGCCCATTCGGTACAGATTGGACTGGCAGAGTTAAGCGGTTTAATTCGCGAGATAACCGTAATAAATGACGTTTTCATTATCCTGGACGCTCGACCAGGACTGTAAAAGTTCGACCGCGAGTGCCGAATAAGCGAAAAGTCGAGCGATAAACATGCGACCGAAAGGTTTACGTACTCCATAAACAATTTGACTGCTCACGTAAGCACGGACAACTATCGTTTTAATTGCGAATTAATAAACGGCTGGGAATCGCCGATTGCCACATCTGGGAGCAGTCCCAGCATGTACGCACAAAAGTGGACATTGATTCCATTTAACCGAGATGATTACACGAGACAAACACGTAAATCTAATTCGTGGATTGCATGAAATTATCATTGCAAAATAACTGCGGAAATAATTGAGAAAATTAAATGAAATCTGAATCCCGTATAATCCTTATGAATTTGAAGAAGGTGTTATTACGATGATACCACGCGATAAACGCGTAAATCTAATTTCTGAATTCCAAGGACTTTTTTTTCATTGCAAAATGATTGCAGAAATAATTGAGAAAATTAGATCAAACAGGAATACCGTATATTTTTGATTAAGTTGTAGAAGGTATTATTATGATGATATCACGAGATGAACACGTAAATCCAATTTGTGGATTTCAAGAAATATTCATAACGTCGTGGAATGTATTGTTATTTTTTATGGGGAATATTTGTGACTACAATTTCTTTATCAAAGTCTATTCTGGTTTGTCTTTTCAGGAGTGCGGGAGCAAAAGACACCCCTACTTTTCCCCATTCTGATATTCACTTCGTCGACAGTTCATCGGGGTGGTGGATGTGGGAGTTTTCACTTTTTCATCCCCATCGTGATAAGGTCGGTTTGCGGGGGATTAAACGATTTATTTATGACTCGAATTAATCGTGCTTTCGCTTCGTCGGCTCTCCTGGAGCACGAGTGAATTTCAACGTCGCCATCGGGGTGGCCACACAATTTCGCATCCTGACCGGAAGAGGATGTATGTCGCCTCACGCCACCCCACGCCACGTGAGGTCTGGGTACGTACACCCGACTGACACAGAAATTTGTCGTTGACAAATATCGCTTCTGTCGGAGGTGCGACGAATTAGGGGAAGTACATGGGTATCGGGAGACAATAAAACTGAATAAAAATTCATCCCTTTACGAAATCAAATTTCCCCCCACCATGTGAAGTCTGGATACGTACACCTGACTGATACAGAAATTTGTCGTTGACAAATATCGCTCCTGTCAGATGTACGATTGAATTAAGGGAATTACGTTCATCGGGAGGCAATAAAACTGTATAAAAATTCACCCCTTTACGAAATAAAATTTCTTTCCCATACCATGTAAAGTCTGGGTATGTACACATAATTGATACAGAAATTTGTCGTTGACAAGTATCGCTTCTATCGGATGTTCGACAGAATTAAGGGAATTACGTTCATCGGGGGGCAATAAAGCTGAATTTTTATTTTACTGACAAAAATTCATCCCTTTACGAAATAAAATTTCCCCCCCTCCACGTAAAGTCTGGGTACGTATAACTGACTCATACAGAAATTTGTCGTTGACAAATATCGCCCCTGTCGGATGTACGATTGAATTAAGGGAATTACGTTCATCGGGAGGCAATAAAACTGTATAAAAATTCACCCCTTTAGGAAATAAAATTTCTTTCCCACACCACGTAAAGTCTGGGTACGTACACATAACTGATGCAGAAATTTGTCATTGACAAATATCGCTTCTGTCGAATGTACGATTGAATTAAGGGAATTATGTTAATCGGGAGGCAATAAAACTGAATAAAAATTCACCCCCTTACGAAATAAAATCCTCCCCACCATCACGTGAGGTCTGGGTACATACACTAGATTGACAAAAATTTATCGCTGACAAATACCGCTTCTATCGAATCTACGATTGAATTAAGGGAATTATGTTCATCGGGAGGCAGTAAAACCGAGAAAAAGTTCAACCCTTCACGAAATAAAATTTCGCCTCCATTCGTTATCCATTATTAGAGCATCCAGGTTTACGACCGTAAGACGCCGAGCTGTGCAATTTAGTTCCTCGTAAAGAATTCACATCTCTAAAGAATAAGATATGAATAAACAAATATAGGACCCTGAAAATTCATAAAATGTACCTGAAGCCGGTATCGAGGTCTGGAAGTCACTTAACCTCTAAACTGAAATTCCACCTAATAGTTAAATTCCAGCTACACCATGAGAGCATGAAACCTGGCATTAAACCCGCTTTATTAATTCCCCCGGTCGCCATTTCCACCACCCACGGCCGTTTCGCGTATTTTAATATACCCTTAGAGCTCCGGGAAAAATGCTTAATATCAGTTTACGATTTTTCCCCGGCTTCCTCGGAGCTTTCCGTTGATTGCCGAGACTTTGGCGAGCTTTAAGGCAGGAATCGATCGGGAATCCCTGCGATTCGTGTCGCGTCGCCATCGATCAAATCAGGAAAAATGCCTCGGAGCTTCCCTCCTTTTTTCCTCCAGTTTTTTCTGCTTTAATCGGCGATCGGTAGATGCTTATGTAACCGGCTACGGCTACAGGGGTAGTTGACCCCTCGCATCTACCTGTTGCTCGTCCACCCCTACACTCGTTCGACGTGCACGAAGCTTTCCTGTGCACTTGTACCTACGCGATTCCGCGATATCAAGTATGCACCGTGCACCTGCATCTGCACGCCCAACGGGCTCCACGTTGTCGCAGGTCAGGCACGAAGGCTTCACATCGCAGGAGCTTCGCGATCCACCTTACCGATATCCCGATAAGAGAGCTGCAATTACTTGATTATGCATGCAAGGATTCGCCTTCCATCCCGGGACTCGCCTCGGCGTGAAAGGTTCGGCGGTGGTCATTAATCAGCCATAGAAAACGCCTTATCACGGAAATTCGAATCGTGGAGGAGCTGGAAGAGCGAAAAATTTGGAGTTTTATTATTTCGGTTTGAAATTATTTTTCAGGGATATTCGACCGAATTGAGGAAAAAATCATGGGAACGGAAATTTCAAAATTCATCAGTTACCATGCCTTGTCATGGAAATTTGATCGAATTGTAGGTGATCATTAATCAGCCATAGAAAACGCCTTATCACGGAAATTCGAATCGCGGAGCTGGAAGAGCGAAAAATTTTGTGTTTTATTATATCGGTTCGAAATTATTTTTCAAGGATATTCGACCGAATTGAGGAAAAAATCATGAGAACGTAACTTTCAAATTTCATCAGTTACCATGCCTTGTCATGGAAATTTGATCGAATTGTAGGTGGTCATTAATCAGCCATAGGAAACGCCTTATCACGGAAATTCGAATTGCGGTGGAGCTAAAAGGTCGAAAAATGTGGAATTTTATTATTTCGGTTTGAAATTATTTGTCAGGGATATTCGACCGAATTGAAGAAAAATCATGGGAACGTAAATTTCACATTTCATCAGTTACCATGCCTTGTCATGGAAATTTGATCGAATTGTAGGTGATCATTAATCAGCTATAGAAAACGCTTTATCATGGAAATTCGAATCGTGGAGGAGCTGGAAGAGCAAAAAATTTGGAGTTTTATTATATCGGTTCGAAATTATTTTTCAGGGATATTTAATCGAATTGTAGGTGGTCATTAGTCAGCTATAGAAAACGCCTTATCACGGAAATTCAAATTGTATTAATATTTACATTTGTTTTTTTTTGTTTTAATAAAGAATGTTATTTAGGGTTGCTAGTTAAGAAATATCGGCCCTGAGAATCTGGACTTCTCGATCTCATTTTTATCGCCGAAATGTACATTACGTGAATTTCGATAATTCCTAGCTTGGGGCTATCGATTAACATTGTAAATTGGATTTCGCATCGATGAGGAGCGGACAGTTCGGCAATTTAATCGAGACGCGTATTTACGTGGGTACTTTATGTACCGTATTCCGCTCCGAGGAGCGTTTAATAAAAGCTTCATGAATATTTATCGCTTTTATGAATCGGCGAACTGCCACGCCGGGTCAAGAGCTCCGAGAAGGAGACTCGCGTAAACGTGTAACTGAAGTAATACCGTTGGTAATCCGACTGTGTAATGGCAATTGACTCGGTAAACCGATAAGTAAAAAAATTAGGAAAAAAATGGTAAAGGCCTTTGTAGGGAGCGATATTCAGTCCTTATACTTCGTTGAGGCAGGAAATATAAATATGAATGAGCAGACAAGCTTTCGCGGGTGTAACGGGAGCTTTCCTCGAGGAAAAGCAAGCTTTCTCGAGTGGCGTGCAAGTCTGATTTCCGGAAAGCCGAATTCAAAACGCGACTTCACCGGCTTTGAATAATTCCGGGAAATGAAATCATAAAGAGTCGTCGATAATGCGCGCTTTTGGACGAAAGTGATTCAATCAATTAATAAGACAATTTTTCTTTGTTTCCGTTTTTCATGGTTTTCCGGAATTTATCATAATTCTTCAGGTAATGAGGAGGTTGCGAGGCATCATTTTTAACTTTTTGTATGGTTTTCAATATGAATTGTTAAATTTAGATGCATACAAACTCGCTGATGAAGGAATTTCTAGGCATGCCTCATATTTCGCTAAATTTACACGTAAAGGGAAGATGAGCCGACCATGAAGACTCGCTATTGTTCGCAGATGAAATTTTCCAGGTAAACCTTTTGTATGGTTTTCAATATGAATTGTTAAATTTAGATGGATACAAACTCGCTGATGAAGGAATTTCTAGGCATGCCTCATATTTCGCTAAATTTACACTCAAAGGGGAGAAGAGCCGACCATGAAGACTCACGCGACTGTTTACAAAGGAGATTCTCCAAGGCGTAGCCAGGGCCAACCGAAGGCTGATTCAGCCTCGGAAGCTGTTACTTCTTGCAAGCACGAAAGCATTTAACCACCAAGTTTCGTCGGGCGTAAACGTCGTATGTCCGTGCTCACAGGCGTAAACGATGTCTTCCGGTTTTACGAGGACAGGTCCTGTGAAGCATCGCTGTCGAGTATGACGAGAGCATCCGTTCCTGAAATCACGTATCACCGGTCAACTGACGTTTGCTGACACGACCTAGTTTCGAAATGTCTTGATTTGCTGTAAAACCGGGCCAAGATGTAACGTCGTTTTCGGAGGGCCCTTGAAGATGTGGTCGGTGCATTCGAGGAAATGGGGGGAAAATATCACCAAGATGGAAAATGGAAATTTCAATGAACCTTCCACATGACTCTCATAAACACTTAATCCTACGGTCCAGTTACAGAAGGCTTTAATTTCAAACGAAACCAGGTCACAATGTAACGCGATTTCTGGAAGAGCTCTTCAGGATCTTGTGATCGATGCGTGCGAAAATGTCTTTGAAACATTTTTCCAATATCATGAAAATTTTGGTTAACTCTCGCAAGGCTTTAATTGGTTGAGGTGAAAAAGCACGATTTGCGATTAAACCACTCCAAGATGTGAAGCCATTTCTGGAAGGGCTCTTCAGGATCTTATGATCGATGCGTGAGAAAATGTCTGCGAAAAATTTTTTTAATATCATGAAAATTTTTGTAAACTCTCGCAAGGCTTTAATTGGTTCAAGTGAAAAAGTACGATTTGCGATTAAACCACTCCAAGATGTGACGTCATTTCTGGAAGAGCTCTTCAGGATCTTGTGATCGATGCGTGCGAAAATGTCTGTGAAACATTTTTTTAATATCATGAAAATTTTGGTTAACTCTCGCAAGGCTTTAATTGGTTCAAGTGAAAAAGCACGATTTGCGATTAAACCACTCCAAGATGTGAAGCCATTTCTAGAAGGGCTCTTCAGGATCTTGTGAACGATGCGTGCGAAAATGTCTGTGAACAATTTTTTCAATATCATGAAAATTTTGGTTAACTCTCGCAAGACTTTAATTGGTTCAAATGAAAAAGCACGATTTGCGATTATACCACTCCAAGATGTAAAGCCATTTCTGGAAGAGCTCTTCAGGATCTTGTGATCAATGCGTGCGAAAATGTCTGTCAAACATTTTTTTAATATCATGAAAATTTTGGTTAACTCTCGCAAGGCTTTAATTGGTTCAAGTGAAAAAGCACGATTTGCGATTAAACCACTCCAAGATGTGACGCCATCTTGGAGAGAGTTCTTGAAGGTTTAATTGGTACGCGAGAATAAATGCATGGAAAATATCACGGTGGCAGAAATTAAGATGATTTCTTACATTTACTTTATTTCATTACTTTAAACATCCAGCATGAAGATCAACAATTTCTTGGTAAAATGAATAACGTAGTTCTGGTTAATAGTTCGAGAACTGGATATCATATATGAGGCGTATTAAAAAGTCATTTCGAACGCGCAGCGTCAATGCAGGCTCCAGAATCTGAAGGATGAAAGCGTCACATGAACGTCGAAGATCCTTTCCAGCATTCGTCCTCGTAAAACCGGAAGGCACTATTTACAGCCCCGTTGGAACATACGGTGTTTACGAGGATCCATCTCCGAGCATTTCTTGCTCTAAGTGTCCGCCATTTTCCGGCTTGTTAAACATTTCCCTGAACAGCCTCCGGCCTCTCGGCATATTCTCAAACGACGAAGCTCCTTCTGGGATTACCTTATCATTTCCTCGGGAACCCTTCCGAACGCAAAACTGCTCCCTCTATGTGTCTCTAACCCTTCATAAGTGCGGAGTTTCCCTCCCAAGTGCACAATTCCACCCTCGGAGCTGCACCCTGGCGTGCATATTCATTCGGTACCGAAATGCACCCGTTGAATCGAAATCCCTGAGTCCCCGAGCTTTTATATTTCCAAGGCAAACTCAGATGCACCTCCACGTGCATCGCATTGCGGAGTCCCGACATGCACTTCCGGAACCGCAACCGGAACTCGGGATGCACCCCAGAATCCCGACTCGATCCACCCCTTGAGACTTTCCGAAACGCGTTATACGTCGATGACAATATTCCCGATAATCCCCCTCGATATCAACCTGCTGTGATTTTAACTTCCTTTCCTCTTATCTTCCCCGTCAATGCGATATTTCCACGCGTGGCAGGAAGTCCCACTTTCGGGGCGAACTCCCGAGGGATGGCATATCGGGCAGGTGATGGGATGAAAATAGCGGCTCCATATTGTCACCGATCGGTATTTTAAAAATACTCGAATATCGAGGAGCAAGCGATGTGGTTTTTCAGAAGAATAGGGAGATTCTGTTTTATCTGGAACGTGCCGGTGCATAATTTCCAGCTCGTTAGCACATTTATGTGGACGTTCACACGCTTCCGGGTTAGTGAACTGGATTCATAAAATCGGTGCTTTTTTTTATCATTCGGACAAAAAAATAAATAGCGTGTTATATGAAAATTGGGAGGAAAAAGAATACAATAAAATAGTCAACGAGGAATAGATGTGACAATTTCCTGAGGTTTTTATTAAGAAAATGATATTCCAAGGAAACAAATTAATATGCTCCAGAAGGTACGGACATCCCTCAATTTACGCGGAATTTTCGCTCCACGTGGATTCGTTTCGCATGAATGAGAATCGCTTAAATAAAGTCTCTCAGTATTGGAAATAAAAACTAGCACGTATAAGCTTTAGAAATACATATTTATTTCAAATAGCTTAAGCAAAATAATTGTACAAAATAAATAACCCCGTAAATTGGGTTACAATTTTAAAGAACAGACCCGCGTAAAAAAAGTACCATGTAGATTGAGGGAGGGGGGTATGTACAGTTTAATGATTATCGTGTTTTGGAAAGTTTTTCATGTTCATTCGAGTTAGGGAAAAAATGTATACGAAGAGACTTGTTCGCCAATGTCGACGCGTGAGAACTGGTAAGGACATCCTCTTATCAGGTCGAGCAAACTTGAAGGAACTTCTTTAATCCACTTATCGAAGTTAAGGGGGAAATCCCGCAATCTCGTCGTAAGCTGAAATGGTACACGGCGGAAATTTATCCATCGACAGAACTGACATCAAGGCGCAAGCGACAAGATCAAAGTGCTTCGTTCAAAGAGAAGATAACGTGTCACGCCTAGTACGCGAATCTATGATAATTCAACCAGCTGGGTTCCCGAATTGCTCAGACCCTCAATTCCAAAAACCCGTGCACTTTCAAAATTAATATGATCGCAATTAGCTTAAGGAATCATATGTGGTTGTCATAGGCGAAATTCAAGAGTTCTTTTTCATAACTAAAATGCATTCTTTAATCGAAAAGCCAATTTTTAAATATATCTTGACAAAAAAAATGACATAAGTTCAATAATTGTTCTATGAAAGCCTCTGTTTTCGATTAAAAAATGTATTATAGTTACGAAAAAAAATTCTTGAATTTTGTCTATGACAACCGCATATAACTCCTTAAATATTATTAAATAAATGAACAGAAAATCGCCTGAAAGCGTCGAAATTCGGTGCACAAATGGCTCCTTGTGGGAACGCATCATCTTATCAGAGGATAGATAATCCGTATCTTACATATAATTAATTTCTAGCTTAGCTTACTTTTCAACTATTTCTGAATTATTTGATTTATTTATTCAATTGTATACACGGTGTTTAATTTTATTTCTTACAGGAGGTGATTGAGAAAAGCGGTTTTTAAATTCGAGGAAGGAGCTTGCAAGCTTCCACTGATGAAGCTAGACATCAAAGACATTCCGGGGGAGGAAAGATTACCAATAAAAATGATTCTTGGAGATCAATATGTCTTATCAGGCCGCATTATTTATATTTTGCTTAAGAGTTTAATTTCGGCCAGTCTTGAGATTTCGAATCCGTTTCGCTTCGACTGTTTGTACATATGAAATCTTATTTTACATCTTGTAGGACATTATCGAGCTAAGCGGCTTCGAGAGTCAGTAAGGAGCTTACAAGTCGTCGCCAAAGGATAACATTGATAAAGCTCGACACTAAGGACTCTCCCAGATGTTCGCAATGTATACAGCGTAACTTGCAGAATTGGAAAGGACTCGGTAAATTTGCAAGCTTTTCGGATGCCTGCAAGCTCCAATGACAAAGTGTGCTCCCTGATCGGTGTTGAAAGCTTGCCAATTTCTTCGTCAGGGAAAAAAAACTCTCCACGGCCCACATTGTACCCTGTTTACATCGTTTTGCTTTCCGCTCTTATTTTTCCCCCCCTACACATGTATTCCTCTATTTGCGCGACTATTTCCGCTTTTGTTTCCCGCCGCCGGGAATTCGAAACGAGAAAGCGCCAGTCGCATCTTCGAGAATGGAAGCTTTCAAAATAATGACCAGAGAGTGCTTTCAAAAAAATCCGAGGAACCGGAAACCCTCGTCAATTGGGAACTCGATATAAAAATTGAAATAATAACTTGATATGAAATTATAAAAATAATTCCGGCCAATGAATGAGGTACTTTAAGAGCTATTTAGATTATTGTATTTTTTCTCTGAAAGTATGACAAATTCGAATGACAGAATTATTTCAAAGTGAGGTATCTCCAGTGAAGATTTAAATACCAGGTCAAACGAAGCGTGCATTGCTAGAAGTGGGAGCTGAGGGGATTAAGGAGAAGGAATGAAAGTGCACCCCTCTGAGGGGTTGGGGAAAAAAAAAGTGACGTTAAATAGCGGAAACTTTCGAGAAGAGTTTACGCCGTGAAAAAGAAGAGCCACTGGGGAATCTTAAGTGGACGGATCGCGATGGGTTAGGGGATGATTTTTCCTAGGGGGTTCTTTTTTGTCACCCGACAGGACGGGGCATAGGGTCTTACAGGGTTGGACGTATTTAAAGTGGCCGTCTCGCGAAAGGGATGAAATACTGCATCTGCTGCTTTCAAGGAAATAAGTCGCGAGATTTTCTCCTCTACTCTTCGGTCGTTTATTTCCCTCCGTTCGTGTCTTCTTCTTGGTCTCCCTTCCGGTTTTCGACCCTTGCGAGATTTCTACACCACAAGACACCTAAAACTAGAAAACCAAGCGCCGAATTTCGAGATACTGAATTAATACAGTTAATAAATATAGGAACTTTAATTAAGTACTAGATATTTTGAATTCCCATGAAAATAACATTTGACCTCGGTAAGTCATGGAAAAATTTGGATGTTCTTTGTTTCGACATAATATGGAAAAATTACCCCGGGGAATTTATATCAATCGAGGAAAAATCCTGCCAAGAACGCGAATGCCAAAACGTAAATATGTCGGAAATTCGGAGCTGGGAATATATTTTCTTTCAGGAACTGTAATGATAACAAAAGGGTTGGAAAACAAAGGCCACCGTTGAGATAATGTGGGGAAAAAATGAGCATTTCTGCATTCGTCTTTTCATATGTATTTCCAAAATTGACGATGTTTTATCAAATTGTCCAGATAAATATTCTTGTCACCGATTAACGTGTCTGTAGTTACACAATGGCCCGTGTTATCCGGAAACTATTGCCGGGCATCATCTATCATTCGTTATCATTTATTACAACAAAAGGCAGATTTCGGGGCTGACATAAATATTCCCAGTATTAATTACTCTGCCCTCCGAGTCCGCTCGTTCCCGAGTCAGAGATCGTCCGAATTTTGGATTTATTTCCACGGAGGCGCAGATTTCAAACTCGAAAATCCAGCGGAACAATCCGGCGAGTTATCACGATGCTTCTCCTATTATTCGCGAACCAAGGGGCACACTTTATAGGAGTTTTACGAGTGCCTTTCTCTCCTCTGTCGTTGGGGACGAAATCCGATAATCGATCGAACGAACGAAAGGGCGACATTACTCTGCCATTACTGGATCGTCATTAGCCGAAAACTGAAGAGGACTTTAACCGTTGGAGTCCTAGGAGGTATTGAAAAAACACTGTCGAAGAATCCCGAACAGCGCAACCGCGCTTTCTCTAAATGAGTACGAGAAGAACCAAACAACGCGATAGCGCTTTGTTTATTTTATGTCGATGAATCCCACTCGGCGCGATAGCGTTTCTTGAATTGTAAGATGTATTATTTACACCCTTGCGTTACGATTTAAATTCCAATAGCGCGTGCCATAAACAACAAAAGTGTCGGTCATACATCGGCCCATTTCACGGTTTGGCTGAACGTAAATTCTCATACGGTTTGTTTACATTTGGCCCGATTGACATACCACGTTTCTCACACGTTTTGTTCACGTTTGGCCCGATTGATTTACCACCTCTCTCACACGATATTGTAAGTTAAGAGGTTAAAAGAAGGAGCTGTGTAATGTACTTGGGTCAGTGAATCTGAGCGACTTTGACAATCGGTGACACACCGTCAGTTGTCCACAACGCTCGAAATGTGCTGGGTTTTCTCGACATAAAATCTGAACAGCGCAATCGCGCTGCCTGGGACTCAAACGGTTAATGAAGTAATCGTTGATAACAGAAAAGAAAAAAAGAAAAACGCGGAATCACTTCCAGGAATTTTCGAAATACCGAAACGACCTCAACATTTCGTTCATTATGCCCAACAGGATTATTTTCCACCCGGTGCTGAAATTGATTTTCAACAATTAATTCCTCTTCCATAAAAACCGATAATCGATCGATAGAGATGACATTACTCTCCTATTGTCGTGGATCATTTATCATTGTCCGAAACAAGAAGCGATCCTTATCCAAGAATGTTTGAAACTTCCCGAGGAAGGGAGTTCGGCATGTCGTCATTATGTCCTCAAATTAATTTTAATTTCCGCTCGGAAATTCATTTTCGCCATTAGATATATCTCTTGGTCCATCCCATTCACCGGAAAATCGGCCTGAGCACTGCAGGGCTGCAGAACTTTTCCGCTCTTTGTTGGGGGATGAAATTTGAAATTACAATCACCCGAGTCATTAATTTTCATCACCGCCTGCGAAGCCGATACGCTTTTCTACATCCCGGATCAGTCGTTAAACGAGATTTAACGCTTTTAAATGCAATTACCGGGGGGTTGAAATTAATTTTCGGCATTATACAATTCGATTTACCAGAGATTCATTCGAAAGTTGAGCATTACGGGAATACAAGGGCTGCTCAAGGGGCCTTGTCACAGATTAAAATGTGGAAAACCAGGAAAATGCCATTATAATGATATCATCGTCCATTACATTAATTACATCTCATATGAATTAACCGTATTAATTTTTCATTAAGAGCCTGGGTGCTTTTAAACGCCATTACCAGGGCTGAAATTTAATTTTTTACATTATACCATTTAACCAATTTACCCCGCACGGAAAAAGAATGTATACCTGTATTGTTCAATTTTCTAGGGATGAATGGTCCCAAATATATTAAATAGATCATTCGACTTCGATCGAGAGCATTTATGCACTAACGACGCGAATAGATTAATTTAACTTATTAGTTTGGAAGTGGAAGGAAATATTGATTTAGAGTTTTTCTGGGGTTTAAAATTGAGGCATACCGGAAAAAAGCCACTAATTCTCATCAGGGGACATATGGGTGATACACTTCTTTCCATGTCGGCCACGGATCAGTCTTTAAACGCCGAGGGACAATAAATTCCCCTTCGTAACGAGGTAGTGAAATATATCACCAGGGGTGGAACCATTCATCCCTATCAAAGTTGTACATACACATCGCGTTAGATAGCGCACTTCTTGTTCCATCCACTAGCTGAAATCGTTCATTGTTGGCCGAGCTAATCGACCCATTAACCCTCTTCCGGATATCCCTACGAGATCTCCGGATTAATTTTAGCTGAATTAATAACCACTTACGTGCGACCTAGAAAAAATTAATTTCCGACCTGATATTAATTTAATACCTTACACAGATAAAAATCGATGGAAATTAGATAACGTATAAATGCACCTAACATTGTATATTTACCGTATTGGTGGATTTTTACTTGAATTTAATGTGATATTACATTGTAATTTTTTGTAATTTAGCTCAGATGCTGAATGTGATATCATAGAGACAAGTGATTCATTACAATTTATCGTGGCATCGGAATAACCAATTATTGAGTATGTAAATTTACATGGGCATTTTGATCACGGTATTTTTTGCACATTTATTATTCCATGAATTTCGATCGATAAGCAACAATGGCCATTCTTTGCACCAGTTGTATGTCCACGTGTAAATGCGACGTCGTCTTTCCTCATTTCTGCATGATTACCGTAAATGCTTCTTGGAAAATGCATCCAATTTTGCTAGTCACACCCTTCGGTATTATTCTCAATTCCTGCGAGGAGCTGCACATTGTTGAATCAATAATTCAGAAGCGATATATTGATCATGGAAATGGGTGATAATTATTCTAACAATGGATCTTAAAATTCAGGTGAAAATTCATGAATTTGTTTAGTTCTTCAAGCTCTGATTCGCATTAATACCGCTATTCGCTCTCCCATTGTTTACTCGGGTTATTGTTAATCTTTTAATAGTTCCCAGATGGAAGCTTATAAAGGAACTCGAAATGATAAGGGAAATTCCTGAAAGCGCCGTTCGCCATCGTGCCAACCGCTTTACCAGAATGTGGCACTATGTCGAATTAATTAACAAAGTTCTACAACTACTGTAAAGCAGTTATTTGATTACAAGAGTCGGTGATGACTCCAGTGAGCGGGTCATCGAATTATGGAGACTCGCACGAGGGAGGATGAACTTTTTACATTAAACATTTAGGTACCACTCGGAAATTGGTCGTCCCTTTTCTCTATCTCGTGCGAAAGTAGCAATTTCAATTAGCGCCGGTCATTTTTTCCCTTATTATCCTCCTCTTTTCAATTTTCGCCCGTCTCGCTCCACCGCCGACGTTTTTAGCGAATGACGGGGTGGATCGAAAAGTTAAAGGGAAATTCCGCTTCGGCTATTATTACAAGCAGTTCGTTATGCAAATGGTACCTTTTCAGTGTAATACCACTTCCCGAGTTTCCTGGTTAATAAGAAATGCCGACCGCTCTGTTTTTACTGAAAGGGGTGTATTGTTTCTGGGCAATGATGAAAACACGACAGAGTCAACAAGTCACAATGGACGCATTCTGATATCGCACTCCATTATCGCTTTACCTCGCCCCGGGCGAGGGGAAATCATTTTAGAATAGGAAGTCATGAATGCCTTCATACTCTCTTTACGACACCGAGGGTAATTTCGAGCTGCGAGTCGCCCTCGGTGCGTCGAAAGTTAATAATGGTGCCTTTTGCATGAATTCCTATAACCTGACATTCTGATGTTACTTTAGCTAATATTTGATAATGTTATTTATATAACAACATAAAACCGTGGAGATGTAATTACATCATAGCCAGTAATTCCATACTCAAGCAATACTGTAAGATAATGAGAATTCACTTAACATTACTACGTTACGAGCTATAAAGTTTTGTTTTATTTGACTCGTGAAGATTATAACGTACTATATTAATATAACGGCACGTTGAACCATTTTTTGTTAGATAAAAATTAAAAATCGGATTATTTTTTTAGGTTCGCGTGCTTTCTGTCGCGATTATTTCAAAGGTTTTATTTTACTTTGTTGGATAAAAGAATACTGGAAGACGTAGTTCTATTAGACTTATCCTTTTTTTAGGTATTATTAGACTTATTAAATAAATTTCTAGGGAAAGGTAAGGAGTCAGGGATTTTCCAGATTTGTTTCTTCCTTTTTTCGATGGCGTCCGAGGGCCGATAGTGATTTCGATGAGTGGATAACAGAGGTACGCTCATACCTCGCCCTTCTTTCTCGAGGGGACTCGAGATCCTTGAGAAACTCCCCGTCGTTATTTCTCCCGGTAAAAGCGCCATATCATTCTTATTATCACCATATCGTAGCCATTTTGTCACCTATAATCTCGTAATCCCGCGAGGCAGCGAGAAATGACCAAGAAAACGTCGGCCACTCTTCTACTCAGCGTCCTCCATCTTGTCCAGTTCAACATCCACCCCTTCAGCGTCTCCTTGAAAATTGCCCCAAAAAATCACAATAAATAACCGAAATTTCTCAGAAAATTCCTCAAAAATCACCCAAGAGAGAAACAGCCTAGCGGTTAATAAACCTGAAGTCGAACCGAACCCTTGACGGAAATAAAAATCAATTTCAGTGCCTAGGTCATCAGCCTCGAAGAGGGAGATGAAGTTCTCGGGAAGATTCATTAACAAGTCCGGAAAATAAACGGAAAAGTCCAGGCAGGAACCGATCGGGAGGAATAACCTTTTAATCAGGAAATCCGGAGAAAACGGCGGCAGACCCTCGCTATTTCTGAGAGAAAAAAAAAAAGAAAAAACTGTTAAGAGACCAGACTCGATTTCCAGATTATCTGGCGCGTCGGGCGATAAAGTTGCCAGGGAAATTCATTAGATGTCCCGTCGATAGCCGAACCGAAGCTTCATCCGTTTACCCGACAAGGGCGTGATTCACCCTCGTCTCCAAGGAGAAATATATCGACGTGTTAACGCACTCGTCGAGATATCGAAGGACGGTTTCGGGACGAAAGCGCGGCCAGCGGGAACATCCATCATTCCCGGAACACCGTCCATTTCCCGCAGACTTCTCCTCGTCCCTTCCTCTTCAGGGCCCGTCTCTCTCGATCCAACGCGATTCGAACCCTTCGCTTCCAGTCGCTATTCAAATTCCCTGGGCGGATTCTCGGCCGGGCATTGTATCGAGCGGGCTGCCTCGTTTTTGCGGAATTCCGCGATATAGCGTGAGTACATCCAGGGAGGAGACCTCGATGCCGTCGAATCGATTCCTGTCGTGGGAAAAGACTCCCTGAAGGGAGCCTTCATCCGGACGCGCCGAGGGTCGTCGTAGCTCGAGCGTTTTGCACCCCCGACAGGGACAACCATTTCGGCGACTCTTCCTCCAGGTCGCAGAAGAAAAAAAAATGACCCTTAGATGCTGGGGGAAACCCGGAAAAATTATCGATTATCAGGATTATGCCAAAGGGTTAAAAGTTGTATGACGAAGTTAGCTATATTATCGAGCCCGTCTAGGAGTGGATTATGTGGAAAAATCGGACATTTTTTCTCCGGGTAGTAGAAGTAACAAAACGACACTCAGATACTGAGGAAAATCCGGAAAAATGATGGATTATCAGAATTATGTAAAAAGGATGAAAGTTGTATGTCCAAGTTAGCTATATTATCGGGTCCGTCTAGGGGTGCACTGAGTGAAAAAATCGGCGATTTTACATATCGATGAACAAATTTAAACAAAATTGAAATTTCATGAGTTTTAGGACCTTTCTTATACCCTCCATATTTATGTAGTAAAGTTTGAAGCGATTAGCTACACCCAGTTTGGAGAAAAGTTTCATAAAAGAGACCTCTTTGATGTCACTTTCAGATCACCTTAATGCTGTTTAGCTATTACCGAAGTTTAGGGGTCTCTGAGACCATACATTTACGTTCTTAACACCGACACAGCACGTTCGTTAAGCGCTCAGTTTAATTCTTGTTTACTTAATTCCAGGAAAGAGTAAGTAAAAGTAGGTATGAAAGATCTTCTAATTTAGTAAACTCGAATATTTCTAATTAAATCTCTCCTCTCGGGCAGGAGTGCCGGAAGGGGTTAACTGTTCGTTCATCCCCCGTGATCGACGAGGACATTGAAAACCAGCTTCCTCGAGTCGACCAAGTTCGAGCCGAGCAATCACCTCCAACATTCAGGTCCCCAAGCGTCGATGTAAACGACCCCACGTAAAGCTCCCCGTGGAAACTCGTAATTACTTTACACGATCAGCTGGCGCGGATAATTTTAATTACGGCGAGCACCTCGCGAGTCTTGCGGCGAAGAAGTCGCGAACGCGAATGCCGGCCTCTCGGGAATTGGGTTGTGCACTCCGACTTCCGGAGATCCGGACTCTCCGGAAGTGCATAACAAGAAGAGAGCGTCCCTGCGGAACGCGGATCTCTCGAGGGAAGTTCTGCGGAAGTCGGAGAGGCCCTTAAGGTCGAGAACGCTTTTTCGACTTCGACCTCAATGTCGACGACCGAGCAGTCTCTGCCGTTAACTCCCAAGGACTTGAAAGTGCCTCGCCAAGTTCTAACCCTTTTGCTGGACACATTTCCATCATAAAGTAGATTCCACCTGTTATCAAATTCCAGGTAAATTTTATCGTTTTTGGTTGCACTGTTGGAAATTTTCATACATTTTGTATGATTTTACTTTTTCGGTCGACGATTCAGTCACTGTCGTTAACTGTAGAACTTGAAGGTGCCTCGCCAAGTTCTAACCCTTTCGCTGGACACGTTTCCATGATAAAGTAGCTTCCACCTGTTATCAAATTCCAAGGAAATTTTATAATTTTTGGTTACACGATTCAAAATGTTCATAAATTTCGTATGATTTTAGTTTTTCGATCGACGATTCAGTCACTGTCGTTAACTGTAGGACTTGAAGGTGCCTCGCCAAGTTCTAACCCTTTCCCTGGACACATTTCCATGATAAAGTAGCTTCCACCTGTTATCAAATTCCAGGGAAATTTTATAATTTTTGATTACACTGTTGAAAATGTTCATAAATTTCGGACGATTTTAGTTTTTCGGTAGACGATTTAGTCACTGTCGTTAACTGTAGGACTAAATGATGCCTCGCCAATTTCTAACCCTTTCCCTGGACACATTTCATTGATAAAGTAGCTTCCACCTGTTATCAAATTCCAGGGAAATTTTATAATTTTTGATTACACGATCCAAAATGTTCATAAATTTCGTACGATTACATATATATTCAAATTATTGCTTAAATTTCTTTATAATTTAAAAAAATTATTATTTATATTTATGCATGATATATGAAATTATGAACGATTTTCCAATCTTATAGTTTTATCTGGAATATTTTTTATGGTAGTTTGTAAATTACATACATTAAGAAAGGTGTTACGAATTTAGTATTCCTATATCTGGAAACATTAAATTCAGGTTGCTTGAATTTGTTACAGCCTTTTTTAAATAATGTATCCATTACTCCTGTAAGTCTAAAAAATACATCGTCAAGTTTTAGCCGTTTCGCTGTACATATTTTAATTTTAATTTTTTAATCCTCAAACCTCCAGTGGAATTTCACGAAATACCGCAAATTTTACCATCCACATATAATTGAATGAGGTAAAAAATTGAGTCAAACATCAATTACTTTATAGAAAATTCAGAAAGCCATCCTTTTAAATGATAAATAATTAAAACTTTCTTGCATCGAGTTTCGATAAAACCCAGCTCGGCTAAAATTTTTCCCTTTCTCTGATAAGTTGCAGCTATTGCGAGTACCATTGGGAGGA
Organism: Orussus abietinus; assembly: GCF_000612105.2. Classification (NCBI taxonomy): domain Eukaryota; kingdom Metazoa; phylum Arthropoda; class Insecta; order Hymenoptera; family Orussidae; genus Orussus; species Orussus abietinus. The sequence goes on along the minus strand of NW_019394372.1, from coordinate 2,958 downwards.
ACCGTCATTTAAACTTCCTCCTGGTTGCATCCCCCCTCAAATATTGCCATAATGCACCCGCGAGCATTGAAAATGATTACAACACCCTCATTAGGTTTCCCCACGGCACCATCTGCCCGCAGAATTCATTTAATGCCACACTTTGTTCACAATTCGTACCAAAATTCCGCCGAATATTAATTACACCCTTAATTTTAATTATCTCTCATCGCATCATCATTAATTTCCGATTAACAACCTGGGAAAAGTTCAGCCAGAAACCGAAGGCGAGAGTCAAGAAGCGGAATCGACTGGTCGAGGGTTAACGTCGATCGCCGGAATTGGAAGATGCTAGATAATAGTATCAGGTAATCCGGTAATCCCATTAGCACCGTGGTCAGATGCATCGAGTTAAGCCGCAAAGTGCATCTGCCCGCGAACTTTCCTCCCCTTACAAATCACGGAATTACCATCCGAATTTCCCGAATTGCAACTCAACGAGTCAATGTTGATATGCTTCCTCTGTACAAAAAAATTCAGAAAAATTCCGGCATTTTGTTTATTTCCTTTCGCGGCTTCTGGAGTTTCGCGAAGGCCGTAGGAATGCATATTCAGGACGAGGTCCTTCGGCGAAAACTTATAAGAGGATGGTTTCCCTTGAAGGATACGAGGAGAAGGCGAGAATGCATACGTCGCGGACGATTTCAGAAAGAAAGCTCACAGAAGGGGAATCGGAGGTGAAATTTCTCCTGGGCGTGGGATAAAGCCCCATGGTTTCCCTGCGTCGTTCTTATTCGCGACAACTGCCTCGCCCTTATTTCCGCGAGTCGCCGGACCGCGAAATCTCGCGGGAATTTTTCATTTCGCACGCGGATTCGTCTTTACGGCTCAGAAGGCGCGTCCCTTCCGCGCGGCTCTCCGGGGCTTTCGGATTCCGTTCGCGGAGTTAACTTACGTTCGGCAAGAGAAACGGAACTCCTGGTGACCAAAGGACCGAGAAATTCGAAATATTCGTTTAAATCTTCTGTAAGTCGAGTAAATCATCGCCGACCGACGGATATACTCCTTCTTTGGCAGGGAGGATCCATTTAAGGCGATGTGAAAGGGTCATTCAATATGTATGAAAATATCAAAGTATTTAGACAATTTTTCTCCAAACGGGGTGCACCGAATAATTTGACAATGTAACACGTGATTATGAACGCCCTAAGGAAAATCGCGAAACTCATGAAATATCATACAAAAATATGTCCTTGGTTCTACTTTGAGATTCAGACTGAAAAAATCTTATAAATCACGATCCCGACTCTTGTATACGACTCGTAAGTGCAAACATTCCTTGATAAGACATTTCTCTCTTTTGCACATATAAGGTATAATTTTCATTTATACTTCCATTTGAGATGCGGGAAGGAATTTCTGTGCACGTAACGCTGGCCAGGAATTTTATAGCCCATTTGTAAGTGGAATAATTCCTGGATAAGATCCTTTTCTTTTTGGCGTATTTCAGATGTTATGCTTTTCTATTGTCCTTCCATTGCTGATGCTGATTGGAATTCTTGTGCACGCAATCGGTGGCCTTAATGTATCCAAAGGAGCTTCGTCGATTGCCGGAAAGATGCATTATCTTTGGATTCATGCCATGGCATGAAAAATGCTTGAGACGGGCCTTGATAAAACATTTCTCTCTTTCGCATGTTTAAAGTATAATTTTCATTTATACTTCCATTTTAGATGCGGGAAGGAATTTCTGTGCACGTAACGTTGGCCAGGAATTTTATAACCGATTTGTAAGCGCAATAATTCCTGGACAAGATTCTTTTCTTTTTGGCGTTTTTCAGATGTTATGCTTTTTTATTGTCCTTCCAATGCAGATGCTGATTGAAATTCTTGCGCACTCAATCGGTGGCCTTAATGTATCCAAAGGAGCTTCGTCGATTGCCGGAAAAAATGCATTATCTTTGGATTCATGCCCTGGCATGAAGAATGCTCGAGTCGGGCCTTGATAAGACATTTCTCTCTTTCGCATATTTAAAGTATAATTGTCATTTGTACTTCCATTTTAGATGCGGGAAGGAATTTCTGTGCACGTAACGTTGGCCAGGAATTTTGCAGCCCATTTGTAAGTGGAATAATTCCTGGATAAGATCCTTTTCTTTTTGGCGTATTTCAGATGTTATGCTTTTCTATTGTCCTTCCATTGCTGATGCTGATTGGAATTCTTGTGCACGCAATCGGTGGCCTTAATGTATCCAAAGGAGCTTCGTCGATTGCCGGAAAAATGCATTATCTTTGGATTCATGCCCTGGCATGAAAAATGCTCGAAACGGGCCTCTGGAGGAATGCAATCTCTGGCATTTAATGGGCCGCCAGCCGGGCACGTATTGGTATCGATTTAGGCATCTTGACGATGCATACACTTTCAGGCTGAAGTATAAACTGAATGCAATCTCTATACCGCACTATCGATTATTTCGTAATACCGCGGAGCGAGGCCGCTTTATCCAGCCTTTACCCCTTTATCGAGCCTTTCTGGATTGTCAACTCAATCTAGCGGAAAATCATTCTTGAGCGAGGAACGATGAACTCTCGCGATATCCGACCTTTGATCGTCATCTCCAACGCTTTGTCGCTTTTATCCGAGATACTCAGCGATTCGCCTGCGAGTGCACCAGAATGCACCTCTTTGAGCGAGCGAGATCTTCTCCGATCATATGAATCCTCCCTTACGAATGAACGCGCGTTTCCTGTAAGATATCATTCCCATAGAAATCAGAAACCTCGGCGACACTTTATTCCTTCTTATCTATAATTTATCTGACATTAAATTTATGACTTAAGGGGATATTAAAGTAGCGCCAAAGAGATCTCGTATATGAAAGTTTTTTCCGAAATAGGTGTACCTAATCGTTTCAAACCTTACAGGGTGAATATGGAGGCTATATGAAAGGTCCTGATAACCATGAAATTTCCATATTT
>NW_019394371.1:94300-149860 GCF_000612105.2 Orussus abietinus | reverse complement strand
TATATATTTATTTATTACGCACGCACGTGCAGGAGGCGTTACGCGGGACGCAACACTACCCTTATCAATATTTTTTTCTTTTCGGCGACAAATGATTCGATCGAAATAAAAACTGCATGCCGTTAATGCTTGCATTAAGTAAGAGTTTACGTGTTTTAGGTTTTTTCCGAAAAACTACCATTTGACATTATAAATACTAATCAAGGGCAGGTAGAATTTTTTATATAAACACTGGACGGATTCACATGAAACTCGGTACGAATATATTTCGTGTCGGTATGATCCATAAACGGTACCGTCCGACACGGGAGCATCCCTCTAAGGGGGTAGACTACCCTTGAAAAAGAACAAAAATTTTTTTTTTTTTTTCGAAGACAATTCATCCAACTGGAATAGAAAATTCACAACGATAATTCTTATGGAAAATAAGGGTTCATATGTTTTTAGTTTTTTTTTTCAAAAACCATTATGTAACGTGGTACACATATTTCAATTACAGAGAATATGTGCAATACCGTATCTCTGTCCGGTTGCCGCGTAATCATTTTATTCAAACATCTACATCACAGACATTGCTTTCACCGAAATTTCGTTCGGTCCGTACACATAAATTCTCATTCAGTAACTTCTCTTAATGTAATAAAAATAATTTTCACGTAAAATTATATCATGGTTCATATTCATGACAATAGTGATGGTCGTCTCAAGAGTGTTTGAAACAAAATGCTTTTCTACACCAAGAGTATCGCATTATTTTGTACTGAACCGCAAACTGCGCATTTCATAATCGATGTTTTTTTCGAAGGCAATTTCGACCAAATTCTGGAAACTTTCTAACCTTTCATAGACATATCCACTTTTGAACCAGGCATATTGAAAAAGGCTTTGATATTTAGGAGAAGATAATTGATTATGTACGAGCGATTGCAATTTTATAATATTGTCCCGCAAATGAAAATTAACATCGTAATTGTGTAAGTGCACGTTGTCAGAGAAACGTCTCACAAAATTTGTCCAGACTCTAAAACCATTGACGTCTAATGGTTGAATTCACACAGTAGTTCCTTTTGGTATGGTCATCAACATGACATTTTTATCTGCAGGTTTCATTTTATCGATAATATTGCTGCAGTGACCGCTCCAGGAGTCCAGTAAGAGAAGACTTCTCTGTCCAGTGTTTGGGAAAAACACTTCTTTTAGCCAGGTTTTAAAGTGACTTGTAATTCCAAAGTGTTATTAACCGTGACGTCCGTATAAATTGCATTCATAAAAAGATAGTCAAGTACGTCATTACCTGGCGTCATTTTGCCGGATGGTGAAGGCAGAAGAAACACATTTTGGGGCTGATATAATGTTTTTTTCTACTAGAGGCCCACATCTACCATCTGGATCCTTTAAAACTATCAATAAAGGTGATAATAATCGACCATCGCAGGAGATTATTGGTTGAATCGTATAACTGTGAGTTGTGGCCGATATCGATTGAGCATAACATTCCACTTTTTGCGTTCCCTCATACATTAACGTACGTCCTGGATGCACTTCGAACTGGAATCCACTTTGATCAGAATTATATACATTTTGAGGTCCTTACTCTGCTATAAGAACCTTTACAGAGTTAACAAACTTATCACCTGATTTTTCCAGGATCTCAACGTCTTCTACTGTCTTTCTTGAGATGAATTTTGTAATTTTTTTTAGAAACAATGCGATAAGCTTTTTTGAAATTGTATATCCATTCTGCAGAAGCCATGAATTGCATGTTGTCGCGTCTTTGCTCTCCCCAAGCTTCTAAAGCCCATTTTTTAATATCTGAATCGTGCACTATTAATCCAGCTCCGATAGCATTCCGTAATTTGTTCAATGTAAATTTCGAGACGTGGATAAATTTTTCTCTCCCAGTCTCTCTTTCATCCACTTGTTTTGCCCACCTCGTTAACTGACGACGATCAGAAAGTTTTCTAAATTAATTCCGGACACTGGGAAACTTGCGATAGTCTTTTCTCCCATTCCGCTAGGAATCTGCTGCTCATTTTTTGTAATCAAAATCAATATGATCTTGCACTGGACGAGGGCACACAAATGAAGAAGGTCCAGGCACTCCTCACGCCAATCTTCTGCGTCTTCCACATATTCTGCGTCCATTTCTAAAATGGCTTCTTCGAAATCTAATGTCGAATCAGGGCTCGCTTCCTATTAGCGCATTTTTACATTATTAGAATTTTTAATTAACTAATAAAATTGGCCGGGACGTAACAGGAACATAACTTACGAGTTGGCAGCCATCTTCACGCATATCTACAAAACTTTAGTGGTGGAATTGGTATGAGCGTATTGTCTACCCAAATTGCGTCTTTCGCGAGATCGTCTACAAGATGTAAATAGTCGGCAAAAATAGAAAAATAATAGTAATAATAAGTCTCCCTCTTTCGATCGTCAATTGTAATTTGACAATCTATTAAAACGCTATTTCTAATTGTTCTTTTAGATTTAAATAAATTCATTCATATGTTTATTCTTTTTGCGTAAGTTTTGGGCGTAATTCCCTTTGGTAATATTTTCAAAATGAAAACATAAAATTCATTCTTACTACGTTTTTGGCATAAGTGCTCTCTAATTAATGCTTTATTTAATGTGGCAGTTAGTAATAACTGAAATATTGTGTCAAACGCGTATGTGTTACTTAACTATATGTATTTTCAGATATGTATTTCTGTTTGTCTAAATATGATTCGAGCAATATTCGTCCTACTATTTTTTATTATCATTTATTGATAGTTCTGGGTCTATGTACTCCAATGTTTTCATTTTCTTTTTTATAGATGAAAGTACGAATCCTCTTCAATTTTCTATTTGATGAGGTGCCAGTATAGTTTTGATATCCTTTGATTCCATTGAGTGACAAGAATTGCACATTGTCTTTTTCTCCCATGCTATACCATACCACCGCACATATGGAAACGTCCGTGTAGGACGCAGCTGAGAGACCCATATATTTATTATTTTATGAAACATCCTCAAGTTTGAATTATGATTTCTCATATCGAGACGTCACACAACGACCTAAAATACGTACTTGAAATCCAGTCGCCCTTTTTCGACCCATCATGGCACTAAAAGGGGCCGCAACTTATAACTAATTACACAAGTGTATGAAAAGTTAAACTAATTGATTGACGAGGGCGACCCCGGTTGTCGCTAGCCGATTAAAAATTTCGGGAAATAATCCGAATCTCTACTCGTTGACACTGTTCCGTCCCTACTTATGACTGGCTTAAGTCTGCCACGTTACAGCACCTAAAACGCACAGATTCCTGGTTTCCATCTGACTGTAAATAATTTTTTTTTTTAAAGCTCCCCGAACGTTTGTTTAAATATTGTCCAATTTTGTGGCGGCAAAGTCCTGGGACAGTCATCTTTTTGATCATGTGCAACCTATTTTCTTCTTAAATTAATTAACATTAAGTGGACCCTTATTGCATTCTTCTGAACGTACTTTATATAATTCATTTGTTTTTAAAGAAGTCAGACTAATTCGATTAATTTCTTCTTCTCTGTAGTTATAATAAACGTTGGATCACGGCGAGCGTCGCTAACAGATAATCCGTGTTGGACATAAGAAACAAACTTTGTTTATAGGGTCTGGCCTTGCCTAATTCGATTTGACATAAAGTGTAGCCACGTTTACAAAAAGTAAATGTTTTAGTCGAATTTAGTATGGGTATACTTTATCTAGTCCGAATGGATCTAATTGGCTGTTATTTAGGTATATTCTGCGACGGGTTTCCACCCGTCCCAGGATCACCACCGCAAGAAGGACAAATTGGGATCTCCGGTGACCCCAGGGTGATGCGAGAAGTATAGATTAGGTACAGCCCCGCCTCCAGGACTCCTCGGAGTTCACGCAACCATGTGCTGCGGAGGGATGTGAGGAAATTGAGGCGGAGGCCCCAGGTCCCAGTTCATCCGTGAGGTGGAATCCTTCGTCCTACTGGGGGCATCTTGCGAGGTCGCCGGGTTGACGCCCACCCGTAAAGTGGTACGTGGACCTTGTACGAAGTCTCCCGACTGGGTGGTGCGCTCCACTCGGGAGATTCGCCGGCATGGCCCAAAGATGTAACCACCACCACCCGACTGGAGGGGGTCGACCCGATGAGGCCCGGAGGCGCCATAGAGGAGTTCAGGTGGCAGACCTCTCGTGGTGGAGTGGCCACACCCACCGCCGAGGAAGCCGTGGCGTTAAGGAAGGGTTGTCTTTCGCCACCAGGGTCGATTCCGAACCACCAAACATCCTCTTCCATGACCCACGGAGCAAACCGAGGGCAGAGATTGGACCACCGAAAATCGGGTAGAATCAGCGAATGGGAAATTCGAATTGGCTGTCTGGGTAGAGTTGGCGTAGTAGAGGGTTTGTGTAAAAAGAGGCTCGAGTTCGAGGGGCTGGTCGAAATCCGGAATGCCCCAGTCCGTGTAGTGAGTGTCACGCTTCCGCCTGCTCCAGTGAACTCCCGGACAATTATGGGGACAAGTCGCGCCGGGTTTCGATTTAGGGGTCAAGTCTCGAGCTCCATGTATTTCGATTGGAATAATTTTATGAACGCGCATTGTTCCCCGCGGCGTATTTCCGAATTGACGATGAAACTATTAGCAGGGCTTTCCGTTTCGTAAATCTCGATTTTCAACATTTCTTTCGACGGTTCCTCCGTGTCAGGAGTCGGGCTGGAATGGGTTAACGTAAATTCTAACGCTTTCAGGAGGTCTCGACCTAAAATGACGGGGATGAACATAGTATTCTCGGGGACCACGTTCAGCATAAGGCCTTTCTCACAGCGGCGTTGAGCTTAATGTCGGTCCTTATCGCGCCTAACACATTCAATTCGGAGCCGTTTATACGGTGGTCGTTTCTTACCGGTCACTCTCCCCCAATCACAATCTAATATATACCGTTCTTTTATAAGATTTATCGTGCTACCTATATCCATAAGAGTCTCTAATTTCAACGTTTTGACGGAATGTTCGGTACGGATTCCATAACTCGCTTTCTTCCTGACGACATCTTCTTCCGTAACTTGAATGGTGTTGACGGTGCTGTTTCTTTGGGCAGTCCTTGACAATATGGTCGTGTTCGCCATAGCCGTAGCACGATCAGCGCTCTCTTCGGGGACCCCTGCACTCGTTGACTGTGTGGCCACTCTTATTACAATTATAACATCGAAAGGACTTTGCTCTTTTGAGGCGATCAGGGCGTCTTCCTTCGGCGGACGGGTCTTTATCTTCTGCGGCATGTTAATTTGGATTCCGGCAGTTTTACTTTGATCTCTCTATAATAATTCTAATGAAATGAAATGTGGAACGCATCATTTCGAATAATTTTGAAGGTAGAGTGTAACAGATTTCAACAAATATAAATGTCGGTAACGTGGCACGCCGGCTTATGTTATTATTTGAGTATCTAAAATAGCGTTACCATGAAAATAGGGTATAGATGAAGTTTATTTTATCGACGTCGATTAAATTTCTCAATGCCCATCATGTCACCGTAAGTACCGATTGTAGCTCTAAATAATCTTTTGAACGTCGTAGTTTAAAATAATCTAACCTACTCTTCTGACCGGCGTCCCTCCAGGAACTTAAAACCGGAAGCTGAAGATCATCTCGCGCGTACTCGTGATTGCGTAATATTAAGTAATTATTTTGTCAACGGCCACCTGATAAACGGTATTGGGGCCGTTGATAGATTGTGCATTCCTTTTGTCGGTTGACGCCATCGGCGTGCAATCAAGCTGGTATTCGCATAGCTCCAACCAGCGATCTGCAGAGACATGGAAAGCGAGTTGTAAAAATTCTAATCTGGTTAACTGTTTGAATCCCACGGGTTATTGAGAAAACATTATCGAAAACTGCTTAACAGCGTAATAGCACTTGTCTTAATTGAGTGCAAAAAGAGCCAAGCGGCGCGATAATGCCTTTTTTGTGTCGAAAAATTCCAATCAGCGCGATAGCCCTTGTCTTAGTTTATGTTTTTTGGTGTTAAGTAGTGAAAGAAGAAAGAGCGGGCTATTTCGACAGACTCTGAATGCACCGTCAGTTGTTCATAGCGTTCAAATATACTGGAATTTTTCGACATAAAATCTAAACAGCGCGGTTGCGCTGATTAGGACTCAAACGGTTAACACGTTCCATGCCACACCGTGTACCACCCGAGGTTAACGCATATTATCCGTGGTACACGTGGCACGGAACGTGTTAAGGGGAAATGGTACATAATTTTCTCTTTGTGCATTTTCACACGTATGAGAGCTGGAAGCGGGGAAACTTCGCACCCAAAAATGTTTGTACACGATGTACTTTGCATCATTTGAATGGATGAAGACACAGTCTTCCGAAAATGTAACTTTTCCTGCAGAGCCAGATTTTCCAGTTGTTTGTCAGAAGAAATATAAATAATGATTAAAAATCCGTACTGGCAGCTCACGAATCTGTCATGGCGGTCCAACATGGACTGTGTCGTTACTAGTTCAACGCTTATGGCACCCTAGTGCGAAACCACTAATGAAAATGAAAAAAAAAAGGGCCATGCAGGGAAAGTTGTACCCTTATAAACTTCACCCCATATCATTGGGAACCGCCGTTGAGTAGCCGAACTCGACATTTTTGTGTGCGAATGTGCGAAGCTGTCAACGAGGACATTTCCCTCGCATAAAACTTGAGCGAATTTCCGCTACGAGCGCTAGATGTACATCGTGACGTTATGCTCGATAGAAGGTGCGCTGTGGACGACAGGCAGAAACAGGCAGCAACATGACCGTACTTATCGGGGCCCTTGTAGAATTTCCCATTCGATGCAATACGTACACGTGTCGCGAAAACGCACAAAACTTATAAATGTCAGGTTCTTTTATTGTGTAGTACAATGGATATCTGTTTTCTAATGAATTGCTTATTAACAATGTCTTTATTTCTTTACGTGAAGTATGACATTTTTATTGAGGCCCGGAATCCTGTGACTTACGCTCCACGGTACTGGGGTAGGGCCGCTTGACATCAAAATCGCTAGCCGTGACTTCAAAAGCACTGTAAAGCCATGGCGCTTAAGTCACAAGTATTGCCACTCCTTGCCGTTACGTGGCAGCACGGTCAACTCCGGCTTTTTTCAGTTGTGACCATTCCCCCTTAAATGGCTGTCAGAGTTCGAATTTTCAACCTGTATGAAAATTGTAGTACTTTATTAATGTCAATTGTAGATGATGGTATATTGATAGGCTTATCAACTGTGATTGAACTCGATGATTGTACGAGGCAGGGCTGAGGGGAATTATACTACGGTGTGGATCACCGGTTACTAATCCTGTAAAAATACAAATAATTGTGTAAATGAATTAATAAGGTATTACGATCAATAGAAATAAGACGTATCTTAATACGTATTCGACCGTATGACTGATATTACTCATTTTGCCGTCGCCGTTGTTATGCGATGTAGGCGTGAAAAAGTTGGTCGAATATGTGCTAACACTTTACCGACCGGCGAATTTGGAAGTAAATGGTGATCACGGGTATAACAAAATCGGTTAATAGGCTTCTGGTCGGTAAAGTGTTAATATTAGGAAGTGCAACGACGATGACCCAGTGCCTAGCCGAAAACCGGAGGCCATGGCGCTGCTTCCCGATAAGAGCATAAAACTATAATTTTTAATTTTTTCACTGAGGAGCGCCCAGAAACAATGTGCTAATTGCGCGGCATGGTGGCATCAACAAACAGCATTTAGACGCTGAGTACCACAGAAGCTTATCTGCTTGGAGTCCTTTAAGTATTGGTTGCAGTCAAAGACTCAACACATTAAGGACCGCTAAGAAATCTATAAGACATACGCCCAGGACCGCACGGACCACGCATTGCACGGGCAACTCGTGAGCGGTCCATGACAGATGGGGCGCGAAACATGAGAAAACTCGTGAGCGGTCCTTAATGTGGTAATACTGTTTTTTTTCTACTATTCCTACTCAAATCTGAAAGATCACCAAGTAGAAAAGTGTCCTAGGGTATTCAATCAATGAGCCATTATCTGAGTGACTTCACAACGATCGGCGTCGAATTAACCTGGAATAAATATACTGTTTTGTTAATAATGTTAGCGAAGTGCCTCCTAGATATTTTTCCTGGGAGGCACGTCGACAATACTTACCTGTACTGACTTTAATCGAAATACTGGCTCCTTCAGTTTTCTTTCGGCCCCTTATAAAAGCTGATTCTTTACCGCCATCATTAGTCTCGGTAGAGCCACCGAGGGATCAAGGTTGTGAGATTTTGGGCCTATTCCGTATGCGAACGACGGTAATACCTGCCCGCCAGCCCACTGGGTATCGTGTGTACTCCGCGATCCACAGCCTGAGGGAGAGTCCCACGACGGCCTTTTCACTTTCGTACAAGTTAACACACACACAAGGAACACTATCCGGGGGTATATGCGTAACACATAAAGAGCTATAAATGAGCATACATTAGTTTCATTGAAATAAAACGTATACTATCATCAGTAGATGACAACGGCGACAAAAAGTCGGAACACCTAGAGTCTAAGCAATGGATTCACCAGAACCATGATAGAACTGTACGCCATGAGAAATAAATTTGACGAGAAGAAAGATCACATGGCCACACCATCAACAAAGCCCAAAGACCACCAATACCGAGTTTTGAAGAATACTGAAGATCGGAAATTTGCTACATACACTTGCGGAAATGAATACCACGTGTATACAGTATCGTCAATGTAGGAGAAGAAAGCATTCGTGTAACTGTACAACATAACCATATCTACTCGATGCCACTAACCCAGATCCCAGTCGATCTCGGTCCTGTCATGAAAGACCACCAGCCTCACGACACCTCGAATCATCAGGAACATTAGGGAACACAATCCTGTAGCATCTGTTGAGAAATTGGGTGGCAACGTACTAGAAGGATAATTCTAGACTAGTCTAAGATCTTGAAATCAGCCCTACGTTGTAGCGAGACAAAATGGCCTATATTGTCTGTAACAAGGCGGGTCATGGAGCCTCCTCCACATTCCAGAGCGGTGCCCTTCCCGGGTTGAAGGCCTCTGAGGTACGAGGGGGAGGCCGCGGAATCGCAGTCTAAAGGGGCTCGAGGCAGGTGCGTCCACGTGGTGAAAGCACCATGTCGGAAAGGAGCCCTCCCTCAGGCCGCCATATTGGGGAATGCGGACCCTTCCGGACTCTTAAGGGTGTTGTGGAGTCGATCGGGCCGACCGCGGCGCATCTACGAGGTCAGGGTTCGTGGACGCGAAGAGGAAGACCCGGAGCACCGGTGGCACCGTGGGATCAGGGCGGATGGGAGTCCCGCCCTGGCTCCGGGGCTCCGTTGAGCAGCTGAAGCAGGGCCCGCGGTCGGTGAAGGGACTTCGCGGGGAGCCATCGCCCCGAAAGCGAATCCGAGGTTCCTGTTCCGCGAAACTCCGTGACCTTGCGGGGCCCGGAAGGAAGCGGGCACGATGAGGGGGAGCCGCAAGGACCTCGGAGAGGTGTCATCGCAATCCGACCCCTTAGTCTGCGAAACTCGTGTTTCGGTCAGCCGTTTAGCTTTTGCATTAGACTCCGAATTTGTGAAAAAAAGGCCTACTTCGCTCTCACGAGCAATGTCGAGTCGTTTCTGCGGTTAGTGGAGTGCTGTGGGAGTGGGTAAGGGATGCCTGCGGGTCGGTGGCGGAGTCCACCTTGAGGCCGCTCACATGCAGAGACGACCGGGGCCGGGCGCCTGAGGAAGGCTGCGCGACTGATGGGAAAGCCGGGGTCGGAGTGTCACGGATTGCCGGGGACCTTTATGGGCGTTAGAGGCCTCCGCGCTAAAGTACTCGTGGCCGCCTCGTGGAGGAATTGAGAGCTCCCGAGCGAGGGAGATAAGCGAGTCCAAAGTTGCAGACGTAGGGCCACCGTCGATGTTGCAACCACCATTTACGAGGATCTCAGATTGATATTTTGATGCAAATATTGACGTGAATGGATCAACCTACTCGCAATTGGAGTTTATGATTCAGAAACCGACGGCCGAATGGAATTACCTTCTTATTTGGATGATGCTTGTCAAAACCCTCGGCTAGCCCGTTGGTGATCATTGAATTAACATGTTACTTCTCGTAAAGGGTCTGTGAAGAGGTTCGTCCAGCAGACAACCGAGAAATGTACAAACATTTAGGCAATAATGAGCCAGAGGTATTGTCTAAATGACCAAAAATCTAGACTAAAATCCAAGGGAAGAGCCGACTACCTTCCGTCAGAACTTGAATAGAAGGAGATAATGTCGCGTTATGGGCCGAGTACGTTTTTGCCTCAACCAACGTATAATTACACCCAGTATTAATCAACCCAGTAAGCGACTTAAAATCGACTACGCTTCTGGAAAAACCATCGGAAGGGGGTTGGAGGTAGCAGCAGCGACTTAGGGGCAAGTCCCGCTGGCCGATAACAACCTCCTCATCAACCATCTGATAGCAGTGTAAGCCTATACCAGTAAGGCTTCTCAATATTCTCCACCGAAGGTGAAAAGGACGAGTTACGACTCGATAGGGTGACAAGCGATGGATCCGATGGAATAAATCCTCTTCCAGACATTATTCGTCCATAGCATTTGAAGAAGTCCAGTATTGAACTATTCACTGTCAAACATTGTGCGTTTAATCATTGATCAGAGTCGAGTTAATCTACTTTGTTACTAATAACGTTAGTGAGGTGCCATCTAATAGATATTGTTCTAAAGGGGCACGTCAACAATACTCACCTGTTTTTGCTTCGATCAAAGCCCTGGTCCCGAAGTCAGTCTGTTTCCTTCGGGCTGTATGAAAGGTGATCTTTTAACACTATCATCCATTTCGCTGGTGCCACGTAAGGAACTAGCTTCTAAGGTTCTGGGCCTAATCCGCTTGCGAATAACGACGGTGTCTGACGAGAGACCACCGGGGTAACGAGTAGGCATCCTGTAATCTACACTTCAAAGAAGAATCTCACGATGGTCCTTTCACTTGCGTGTAAGATAAGCCACCTCTAGAGACATTTCCTAGGCTGATACCTGTAAAACAAAATGAATGGTGCATACTTACTAATACAACTAAAATGCAGCGCGCTTTATGTACGACGACTGGATTATTAAGAAAAAGGTGATAGAATTGATTTAGCGGTAAACTCTTCCGGGACGCCTACGAACTATCGATCATACCTTGGCGCTTAAAGCCCTGCTTACAGTAATATAGTTAGTTGATGAGTGTAGAGATAGATTGCGTACTATACCGTTAGTAGTAGAATTTAAACACCTTGGGATAGTGAAAGTAGAGAACTAAAGATAGTAGCTCGTGAAGTAAAGTGAATAGCACATTTGAAATACGACACTCTACCTTCTCTTCTCCCATCACAATTGTGACTTTACCGATGCTCTACCTGTGTAAATGTATTTGTTACAGTAGACTACAGTAATTGGTCGTGAAACGTGTATCTTTCAAGGAAATCCTTCTGTACCAAACTACTGTCTTTGGGTAGATGGTTACTGTACCAAAGAGGTCAAAGTACTTGGCGATATTTCCAGAGCGACCAATCTCTCATTTGGTTCAACTAGTCTGCCGTCGGATCAAAAAATAACCTAGCTTAACTACATAATAACTGCAATCAGTAAAGGATTATCTACCGCTGCAATTGGTACACAGTGTGGAGAGTCCAGTAACTCGCTAACCGCATTTTGTGCGGCGGGCAGTTGGTTACATTGTTGACGACTGAAGAGTCATTCTGCATGTTGCGGTGTTCTTGATAGTTAGTCATTATTATTATTATTATCCTACGTTGCTCGCCAGGGGCACTGCCTTGTTCAACTTAAGTATTTCATAAGATATGAAAGGCGTCGACAAATTTAACTGACGTTAATAAAATAAAATTCATCTACATTCTTTTCGATGGTAACGCACCTAACTGGCTCGCGAGAGTCGCGTGGCGGCTCGAATAGGGGGACAAAAGTGAAGCGGAATGGGGGTAGGGGCTCTCCAGAAGGGTCTAAGAGGGAAAGGTGGCGGAAGGAACGCCGCTAACCCGTTAGTCAGGGCCTCGGACGCCGCGCGGTTTCTTCGAGGGTCGAAGGGCCGGGCGAGTCCTAGATAATAGCGGGGAAATCCTAGGGAAAGGACGGGGATCTCCGGGAAACTTTCAGCGAGAACTGAGTAACTCTAACAATAGATAAAAGGGGCTGCGAGTGGCGCCTTTGTATTTCTAATTCTCTATGGAACGGCGGGCAATACAAAATTATAATACCGGAGGAGTATTATCTCCAGTAGGGGGAGGAGTTGATTAAGCATACTTCTCCTGTTTTTTTCTTTTTTTTTTTCCTTTTTGGAAGGTTTGGGCGCTAAATGGCATTAGCATCAAATTCGGTGGAAGGTACCCAAAATGTACTTTGTCTCTCTGATGAGGGAGACGCAATGATTTATGGGTGGTGTTTATCGAGGCAGGAATGATGTGTGAGTCCCCCTATACATATAGGACGCACGCAACGGCTGGACAGCTGTGGACTAGGCGCTTTGTGTGTGTTGATACACGGACGCATGCACACGCCAGTTTGACGCTCCGCCTAGATTCGGCAACCGTTGCTAAGAAGACCCTAAATCACTCTTTCCGAACTCAAAAATTGCGAAAAAGGTGTTTCACGGGCACAACGATTTTTTAAATACTTTAATTCTTTCCGTGAAGTGATGTCGGCTCCTGGAACAAAATTTCAGACTTTTGGAGAATGATCAAGATTTTAAGAATTAGTTTCAGAGAATTTCTGAGAGTCTACCAAGAGTTTCCTAAGAATTCGAGTCAACTAAGAGTGTTGAAGAAGTAGTCTACTAAGAGAGTTCCTAAGAATCTTTGCTAGGAATCATTAAGAAATGGGACTACGAATCTATGGGCTCGCTGCTTAAGCGCTAACTTTTATACTATTTCCACCCCCCAACGCTTGAGTCCCAAAATTTGAGTGAGGGTAAAGAGTCAAATTCCTATTGGGAGGATTTGGGGTGGTGGGAATTGGAAAAATCAATCATTGGAGAAAATCATAGAGAGTGGGGTTGGAGAATTTTTTATTGGCACAGAAGTTAGAAAAATGGGACTTCGGGGGATGAGTGGGATTTGGAAGTTTCTAATTAGCTTGGAGTAGGGAAATTTGGGAGAAAATGTTACCAGAAGTGGGAGGTTGACTTTCTTTTTCTAGGAAGACTAATAAACATTAAGGTTTGAGCCGAATTTATGGCTCAAACGTGCAAGGGTGATTCGGTTATCGCGGGGGTCCCGTTTCCCTATCTTCTATTCTACGAGGCTTAAAGTACCGGGCTCCCGCTGCCTTATTTACTATTTCTCGGGGTCGGCGGGTCGTGGGACTAAAACAGGGTGGCCCTTGGTTATTTGGGTTTAAGAAAAAATGACATCTTTACGAGTCCTCTTGAATGCCCTGGGCCCTGTTACGTCTGGGAGGATCGCAACAGGGAAAAAGAAATAGAAGAGTTTATCCTTTGAAGAATCTAAATTTTATTCTAAAGTGATGATTTCGGGCCCCCCTTGGGAATGATTATCCTCCACCCGGCTTTCCTCTCCTGACCTTTGTACGGGAGGCAAATCGATCGGGATTAGCCTCCACTCAGGTATCCGTATTTCTACGGACGAAAGCCTGGGTGGGATTGCGCGGTCGGTACTCCTCGGGGTCGAGGCTTCGATTAACGCCTTGATAGCCTTAAGGCGCCGCGGGGAGAGGACGAGTTGGGTGGCGGATTTTCCGGTGCCTGTAGCTTCCCGGGCGGCCTTCCGTTCCGTGCGTCGGTGGGGTGGTCGCCTGGTAGGACGTTTAGTGCGCCCCTCTGCCTCCGCGAAGGTTTTTAGAAGAGTTACTCTCCTCCCCGACCGCTTAACCATCTATGAGGAAGGTAAGGCGAAACTCAGGGTTATGTGGAGATTGGTGGTGTAGCGTGCCGTGATGAAAGATAGGGAGACGGAGAGAGGGGAGTCGCATATGGAAGGGGGTGCGTGACCCAGCACCCGCGCNCCGGTATTTCACCAAATTGATGGTGTTGGGCTTTATACGATGGACAGTTTCCGGGATATCGCAAATACAGAGAACGTGGAACTTTTCGAACGTAAAGGCGTAGAAAGTTCATATAAACAAAAATGTCATACTATGGAAGCAGTAAAAATAATGGAGGATGAGTTGAAAAGCGTTCTTCTCGGACTGGCATGGACCATTTTTGGAAAAGGTAACACCAAAAATAGCTTATTGTACGATTTATGTTATTTTTCAGACATATATTGACGGGCTTCTTAAAAATAAAATTCACTGTAAAACAGAGTTAAAAATGTCACAAATGCAAGAAATAATCATTCTGTTTCTAAAAAATCAAATCAAATTTTGTAATTATGACGAATTAATTTTTTGTGAAAATATTATTATATATGCACGTGCAGGATTATATATATATATTTATTTATTTATTAAGAACGCACGTGCAGGAGGCGTTACGCGGGACGTAACAGCCCCCTGGTCTCAGTCCGATGCACGTGCAGGATTTTATATATTTTGTAACGTGGTGGGCTCGATGCCCCCTCACGTTACGGGGGATCAGGTCCATCGGAGGATGAGCCTAGTCCCCCGCACCCTTTTTTAGACATGTATTAGACGGAGGAGACCCTCCAATTACCCCTTAGAGTTCGATGTTACCGGTCACTACCTAAGGAAAAATCCCACATGTCCTTTCAATGCTACGTAGGGCCAGGTGGGCTATGTGGAATGGGTTGAAATTGGCATTGAGACCTCTCCATTACCTTTCTCGGTAGGACCCCTGGTTTTTTCTTTATAACAACTATTATACATTGTCTTATTCTAATTAGAAGACCAAGGTCTGATATTGGAAACCTCCTATGTGCCTTCATAAGGTCTCTGACTCAGCTGAGAGTTCCGAATCGTTTACTGCGTATCTATCGTTTCGCAGTACCTTCGCTATCTAATACGGTCCCTTAAACCGGGAATAAGTTTTTTTGGTGCTCCGGGTGTACTATCGGAATTTCGGATTCCTACGTAATCACCCTCTTTGTATTGCCGGTTTCAAGCGGTTCCCGCGGCCCAATCGGGGCGCGCGGCCGGCGTGTGACGTCATCCGCAGGTCCAGGGACGCAGCTCCTCTGGGACTCGGTGGTGCCTGTTCTGGGCTCCCTAGCGCCAAGTTTCTTCTAAATGTAGCCCGGGGCGCCGACATCTCTCGATGCAACGGCTCCCGCGTGAGGGGACCGGTGGGCCCTTCCGCCCTGGGGTCACTGTGGCCTGGCCTCGGCGTAGGAGGGCGACGCAAACGGAACCCCCCCTCGCCGCCCTTATAGGGACTGCGTCGAGTCAAAAGACACGGCAGGAAGCTCCACGGCTACCGGCAAAGCGCCCTCCTCCCGCCCTCGGTGAGGGGCCGGAAATCCGGGTACGCACGCGGTGACCCAGCGACCCCGCCATGGGTCGACCCTTGCCGTCGGCGCGGGGCTGCGGGTGGCTCGTCTTGGCCATACTTCGCGCGGCTCCGGCACCAATGGGCGGTGGCGGGGCGAGGCTCCTCTGCCACCGTAGCTATCCTCTTCTGAGGTCCCTCGAGGGCGCCCTTGTCCCGCGATGGATGTTGTCGTCGTGTTGTCCACACTCGCCTCACCGCGAGGACGTCCTATCTTCCAAGCTATACACAACTTATGATACCAAAAAAACGAAAGATAGCGCAACGGATTTTTGGACTCCTCTCCTCCCTGGCCTTGAACGTCGAGCGTGCTGTAATAAAACGTGGATGTAATGATACAAATAAAATATAATACCACTGCCTTTACGCGAACTTTACGCGAAAGGCAGCAACGAAGGAAACGAATTTGAATTCGACAACGAAAAACGAATTTTATTGTTTAACCCTACAAGAAAATATAGTGTATAAAGACGTATCTATGCCACATAGGAAGGACAGGCAGCTGACGCATATGTGAAGAGGGTGATTTTTGAACACGGGGGGTGAACCAGTGGAATTGAAAATTGAGCAATAAATAAGCAGTAAATTTTTCCTACATTTTGCACTATTTATTTTTTTAATTGTACAGAAAGCGTCAGGTAGAGCTGCTAGCTTAATGTTAAAGCTGGCACCGCCACCGTTTTTTCGAAAACGGCTGGAGCAATAAAATTCAAATTTCTCTAATAAATAAGCAATGCAAAAGCAATCAATGTTGGTATATGATTTATGGGGTTGTGCTGAAATGTCGCTGCTGTCTTTATGAACGTTAAGGTCAGCCCTGAAGGACATGGTTTCTTACACTGGCCTCGTAATTTCCGCAGGGAAGTAATTTATGTCCGCCAGTGTTCGTCCTTTCGGTCAAATTTTTGATACTTTTGTATCTTTTTGATTCCAACCATTGAAGTCAGTATTTGTGAAAACGCTTCTATTTTTACTGGAACATAATAAAGTAGCATTGATACAATATATCATTACAGGTTTATATTCATTATTTTTTATAATCAGTACAGTGTGTAAGTACACTTTTTCTTTCAGGTGCTGACTGGATCTAATTATTTGTGACCGTTGTCATTGAATACGACTAATGGCAACAAGAAAAATGATTAGCAACACCTTCATATTTCGCCAGTTTTCATCCAAAATCAATATTTTAGACAAAACGTATCCAACAGATTCGTGGACAAATTTAACACCGAAAATTCTTTCATACGTTGGAAAAAATCTGCACTTAGTTCCGTACCATCCTCTGTCTCTTCTGCGGCAACGAATCGTTAATTATGTTCAGGATATTTATCGCAAAAGAACTAATGAAAAATTATGCGTGTACGACATGTTAAATCCTGTTGTGACTGTTTATCAGAATTTTGATTCTCTATTGATTCCTAAGGATCACATTAGTCGATGTAAGAATGATTGCTATTATGTAAATCGAGACCATTTGTTAAGAGCCCATACAACGGCCCATCAAGCCGAACTTATTTCTAAAGGATTGAAACAGTTTCTTGTTGTTGGGGATGTTTATCGTCGGGACGAGATTGACTCTACTCATTATCCGGTATTTCACCAAATTGATGGTGTTGGGCTTTATACGATGGACAGTTTCCGGGATATCGCAAATACAGAGAACGTGGAACTTTTCGAACGTAAAGGCGTAGAAAGTTCATATAAACAAAAATGTCATACTATGGAAGCAGTAAAAATAATGGAGGATGAGTTGAAAAGCGTTCTTCTCGGACTGGCATGGACCATTTTTGGAAAAGGTAACACCAAAAATAGCTTATTGTACGATTTATGTTATTTTTCAGACATATATTGACGGGCTTCTTAAAAATAAAATTCACTGTAAAACAGAGTTAAAAATGTCACAAATGCAAGAAATAATCATTCTGTTTCTAAAAAATCAAATCAAATTTTGTAATTATGACGAATTAATTTTTTGTGAAAATATTATTATATAAAAACTATATATATTTCTTAAATGCATTAATTTGAACATTATTTTCTCCATGCTTTTGGAAAACAAAAAATATTCTGTTGATATTTATTAAAATAATGTTATACATTCTCACACGATCGAGCCTGGAGGTTGTTTTCTAAGACTGCAGGGGGCGTGTGCATTGGCAACGGGGCACACTGGGACCCTCCTATGCAGTAGAGTTCTCAAAATTCGAATTTTAAATTTGATTGTAAGACACACACAGTACCGCTCGAACAATCGGTATTGCGTAAGGTCGGAATGGAAGGCAGTCATAAGGTGCATGGGAAATACATCTTTATGAAGACTAAGAGATGTATTGCGACGGGAGTGAGGGACCTCGCACCAACACCCTGCAATTTAGTGCCCTGCATGGGATCCCCCGCGAAATCCTTCAGCCGGCCGAACGATGAAGGGTGACTTTGCGTAACAGCTTGCGTGAATTTATTTTTATTCGGGCGCCAGGTATGCCTCGGCACACCACGAGCTAATCGCTTTCCCCGGCTAGGAAAAATCCGCCCGGCTCAGGGAGGATGCGGAGAACTCCCAGTCCGGCTACTCAGTCCCGCGAGGACCTAAACCGCCGCTCGTGGCACGGTAGAGGTGGGGGTTCCAGAATATACGGAGCGACGAAATAATTCGGATTTTAGGGTAAGTTTGGGACTCGAAAAAAAAAAACAGAACGTCACGAATACATATTAATTTCGCTATCGGTAGCTCTTTTATTTGATCTCAACATGAAAACACTTAGGGACCTTCACGGCCCAATGCCTCTCGGTTCTGCGATAACTTTTCCCGGCGCCCCGGGAGAACCACGGGGTCTTGCGCCTACTTAGAACACCGCCTCGGCTTCCGCGACAATTTGGAACCGAATCCAACCGGGCGGTTCCACACAAAAATTTACCGAGCGGTTACTACCACGGATCACACGCTTGTGGTATTTACACCCAATAAAAGAGCCTTGGACGGGAATCTAGGCCCGCGGCCTCGACCTTTCAGATCGGTTGCGTCGACATCTTACACGTATGTACAGTAAGCACCCCCACGTCGGAAATATGGAATAAAACCTATTAGAGGATTTAGTGCTTTTTTACTGCTATTTTAGTGCTACAACCTCAATTTTGGTGCTACAACTCCGATTTTAGTGTTACAACCCTGATTTTAGTGCTACAACCCCGATTTTTGTGCTCCATCCCTTATACCGAAAATCGATGGTGGTGCTGAGTGAACATTCACTCAGCATCCCCACAGTGCATACTTCATTGAGGAAGAGACTAACGGAAAAACGAGTACGCAGTATTTTGGTGTTATTTTAGTGCTCTAGAAATACAGAAGAGACAGATCCGAAACACCACCCCTTTCACCCCAAAACAACCTTCGGCCGTATGGATCTCAAGAGAGAAGGGACCGAAAATCTAATGGGTGGCACAGTTAAAGACATTTTCATTGCTTGGTGGCATTGTTCACATACTCAGAAACTAAGTTCATTAATACCTTGTTGTTCTGTTATCTGACCGTTTCTGCGGGGAACTCCGCAACTGTAATCTCCCCTTACCTCCGCCCGCCTTTCCTGCAATCCTCATCCCCTTCCTTCCAACCACCTTTCCTACAAGCCCCTTTCCCCATCACCCTGAAACGTGGACGCAACGTTTCCTCCCCCTACCCCCGCAAACGACCCTCCTACCCTCGACCTTGAGGTTTGGAATTTGCCGTCCGCCGTTCGATTCCAAGAATCGTGCGTCGGCGCCATCGAACACCGGAAGATTCGCAGCGAAGCCCGCAGCGAGAACTTTATCCGCCGCCGTCGACGCCGACTTTCCAATGACATCCGTTATTTCCCCTCGACACAGGAATCCGTCAACTTTGGAGAATTAGGAATCCGTTTGCTCTGGTAGACGTCGGACGAAAGCACTTTGGAACCTTCTGGAACCTTTACCTCGAAGGCGATAGCCGCTACCTTCCAAAAGGGTGATTGCAATTTTAAGAACTTTGTCAGCTGTCATCGGTCAAAAAATTTGCGGTGCAGATTTCGGCGGTAGCCACTACCTTTCCAAAAGGTGATCGCAATTCTAAGAACTTTACCCACCGATTTTAGGGCGGCAACCGTTATCTTCTCATGATGATGATCAAAAGAAAGGATCAGGTAGATTAATAATTCTCCATGCAGTAATAAAATCAAGAAACTCCAAATTTTATTCGTTAAACCAGTAACAAATCGGATTTTTATTCGGTGCCTCTTCCGGAACCTTGATTCGAGATTGCATTGAGAGAAGAATTTCTCGCACCGTTGTCAGGATTCGGTGGATTTTGATTCACCGTTGCGTATGAATTATTGTTGTCGAAAATGATCTTTCAGGTAAATCCGAGCGCCGCACCCACTCTTGGTACCAATCTCATCGAAATTGCTCTCTCTTCCCTGTGATTGTCCCATTTTTTAGGTTTTCAAAATGTCACCTCAATGTCTACCGTTTGCACACTAAACCTATGGTATCGTTGCGCCGCCATTTATTGCTATCCGGATAGTCTGGAAACGCGCGAAGGGTTTAGTCATCCAAGTGATACGGTCTTATCGTTTAAACAATTCCTAGAAACCTTGAAATCTTCGCATATATAAAGCCTTTCGAGGATGCGCCACCGTCATTGTTTGCGAAGGTTTCGCATACGATTAAAAAATGGATACCGCAAAGTGTAAGAAATTGATTGACATTATGTAGGGAGCTTATAAACTATTGAAGAAACAAAGATCGAATGCGGAAATTGAAAAGTGGGTAAAATTTGGTTTTCGGAACATTAGGTTCCTGTGTAAAATTTTGAAAAAAAAAAACGTCTCACTAACGATCGGGGAGAAGACAAAGATCTTAACGACCATCGGAACGTTAAAATCTCTGCATGAAAAGTTTAAACGATGTCGGAAGAGAGACGAAGGGGCAATAAGCGAGAGACGAATTGACAGAGTACACTGAGGTGACTTGAAATCGGCCTTCAAGGGAAGAATGAGAGCTGGAGTGATAACGAACCTGCGATGCAAGGACTTGAACCATTTCCTAGAGGATTCAAAAAAATTGTTCACTACCAGGGTGAATAACGTGCTTCGAAAAGATGGAAATGTGAAAGTGAACGTCGTCTAGTCGTGTAAATTCGTGACTACGAAGGGCGATGAGATCGTCGAAGAGATTAAATTCTTCAATAATAGAAATGAAATTATTCTACCTTCGACGAACTTCGACGAGTGGTATAAGGTGAACGCAGCGAACAAATTGCTGACCAAGATCGAAGACTTGCAAGAAAGAGAATCGGGCTGGTCATTGTTGGAAATTATGGACTTGACGGTGAACATCAATAGGTACATTCCTATCCACGGCGGTTGGCCAACCTTTACCAAATTACCTGAAGATATTCAACGAAAGAAAGCAGTTGTGAATATTAAAAATGGTGATCCATTTTGCTTCCTCTGGTCAGTAAATGCTGCTCTGTGTCCAGCGACATGTAATGTACACTGAATTAGTTCGTACCCACATTTCAATGCTGTGTTAAATTGCAAAGGTTTAAATTTTTCCATTGGTTTGAACGACGTGCCAAAGTTTGAAAGGATGAATAATTTAAAAATTAACATTTACGGTATAGAACGCGAAAAAAATAGCACCGTGATCGTACCGATCTAAGTCAGCAACGTTCGGATAAAGAGACAAATCATTTGCTCATGTTAGAAACGGAAATTTTTTCAAACGGTGCTGATGGTAAGGTGTATCATTTTGCTTGGATTAGAAATCTATCGTGACTTTTAAGTTCGCAAATTTCTAAACGAGAGCATGAGACGAAATTGTGCGATCAATGCCTGTGTCATTTTAAAACAAAAAATTCATTAGAAAAATATAGACTAGATTGCGTAAATTCGAATAAGTTGTAATGTTGTTAAGAATTTCATTCCATGATACTTTTGCATGATCTCTTTGATTAACGGCGGAGCCTCGTGGTCGGATTCCATTATCGCGTTAATATATCGAGCATCTAAACATATACGAATCTTCCCATCCGACTTTTTTTACAATTCGAAGTGGATTACAATACTGGCTAGTTGACCTTTCAATAATTCCCGTAGTCAACATTTTAGGATTCTCGTCTCGCACTGCCTCACGGAAAGCAAAGGGGACAGGATATGTCTTCCTAACCGCGGAGTCATGACGTTTCAACCTAATTGAATGTTTATAGGATCCTGTGGGGCGATCCTTATACATACATAATTTTCTATGTTTAAGCAATAGTCCTTCAATTTGAGCCAAATTCGAGGTGTTATGATCGACGTTCTCAAGTTCGAGTTCCAGATCAACATTCTGCGGACGACCGCGAGGTCTCTTTTTTTGTAGCTCCTGTCGCTACTTCGCTCTGCGTACCGCTCGCGCTCGAAATGCTCTTAGGCGAGTGACTAACGTTCGGCATAATGAAAATGTTTAACGGAATCGGAAATTTTCACAATTATCAAGGGCTAATCGAGCCCCACGTTGGACGCCAAAATGTAATGTTGTTTTCTTACTCTGTCTCTTTTACTAGTTCTCTTAACAAGACGAAAAACGGGATGTAGCATAAAATAACGATAGAGCTAGCGTAATTTAATATTATTCCTTAACAAGTCGCGAAATGAAACCAACAAATATACGATAGGGCTAGCGAAATACAGATGCTCACTTAAATGAGAATTTTACGAATCAGAAAATATAAATGTCTCTAAATTTGATTGGCCTCAATCCAGGGGATTCACTGCACTCGATGCGGGCGAGAAGGTTGTGTATCCCGTCGCAGGGGAATGAAAGGGTGGTCACGTATGGGCAGCGACAAACGTCCTTCTCTTATGCTCCATCCTGGAACCCTTGGACGGCTCAGTCCTTCCTAACGATGCGCACCGGTGCTCCGATTTCGGTGATATCGGAAGGCCAGCGTTCGCTCTCTCTACCGACAACCTTCGTCCGGTATGCGTATGTTCAAGCTGATGATGAGGTCTTTTCAAAACACCAGTTGATGACCTATTTCTATGAAGTATTATGATTTATTATTGTTTTATGTGTACAATATTGAGGTAGGAGGTTCTCTTTTGTGTTATCGACCATTAGGCAAGAGCACCTTCTCACCTGGCGCGGCCAGGTCCGTGGCTGCCAGGGCTTATGACTTTAAAATTTTGGGCGCCAACTGCTTTTATAAAACCAGTAAATTCTCGTATTTTTCAATTCAATATAATTAGAGTTTGGTCAGGGAAGTGGATACGTTGGAGAACCCAAGGTTAAGATAAGGCGAAAGCAAGACGAAGAATAATGGCGATCAAGCAATATTTTATACTTTCTACCAGACTCGAGACTTACAATATATTGTGGAATCGGCGATTGGGCTCGTCGGGCCCTGACTCTTCGTTAACAGGGTTACAATATGCGGATGTTTAGGCGAAAGCGGGTATCTAACTTATGACGACAGAAGCAAGAGTGATCCCCGCGGCACGCATTGTCCGGGCCACACGTGAATTCGGTGGTGTGGCCACGGCGTCGTTGAGGAGAAGAGGAAGAGTAGGATGCCAATTCGCGCGCTAAATACAATCCGGATATCTCGTTTCGACAACCGCTTGGACATGAGGTGGCCCATCACGCCAAGCGTGTGGGCACCTGTCTTCTGGCTGCACCTCAACTTTTACGAGCTGGTGAGGCTGCGGCTTGAGTTTTTGGGGCTTCTGGAGGGCGGTCTAGGCGTCCTCCCAGTGATCCTAGAGGACGGCTCCATGTGGATGATGATAAACGGCCCCGTATACAAGAGCAGCGCCCTCCGTCGGCAAATCCTTGAAATAACGCCCCAGGTACAATAGAAGAGGATAAATTAATGGTAAGTACATAGACGTGTAGACGTGCGTGCTTTTTTCTATGTATTAATGTGCAACCGTGAGTGCATATCTAATTTTTGTGTATTTGCGTGTGTGTTCAATAGGCTTACTCAGGCTACCGATGGAGGATCATCACCCATATGGAGCTGTCACCGTCCTACGATGCCACACCGTGGGGAAGTTTCTTGAACTTCCTCGACTGCGGGATTACCTACGGCATCGATAAATACTCATCACCCACGTCCTCGATACCAAGCTCCTCCATTGTTCTCACCTATCACATAGTTGACCCTCCAATTGTTAAACAAAAAATATGTATATATATGAAGACATTTTTTACTTTTAATACGTGTGTAAAGTTTTCTTCTTTGTGCGTTTAAAACGTTCGGTAGATATGACGTTTACTTTTGAAAAAATATGCTTTCATCTGAGGGCTTCCAGCACACTTCAATGTTGTAAATATAGACACGATATGCGTAACAATTATTTTGCAACTTACTGGACGAGTCAAAAGGTTCAACGAAGGGGGAAGTGGGATTTGGAAGGTTCTAGTTGGAAGACGAGTTGGAAAAATTAGGACTTCGGGGGATGAGTGGGATTTTGGGAGTTTTGGTTGGAGGAGTTGGCTTGGAGTAAGGAAATTTAGGAAAAATGTTGTTAGTAGAGGGAGTTTGATGTTCTTTTCCTAGGAAGACTGAATGTTTCGAATTTGGACCGAATTTATGGCCTTGCATGTGCAGGAGTGGTGTCGGTTGTCGCGGGCACACGGATGCCCGGGAGCCGGTGAGCGGCCGATAAGAAGGGACGGATGTCGCGCGCACGGGATGCAGCGGCGGCCTGAAGCACGGCGTTACCGGTCGGAGAGGACCCCGCAGAGGGTCCGGCCAATCAGGGGTGAATATGCCGAATTTGCCATCGATCCTCGAATGGCCTAGATCCGGCCTCGATGAGCGATCCGAGGCCAATGGCCGAAGCTTTCGGAAGCGCCGGCCTATCGGATCGATCATCGGGTGGGGGAGGTGGCCGGCGTCGCGTGCCTCGCTCGCACGTATACCAGTTTTAATATTAAATCTTTTACTTCTACAGTATAATTCAATTTTCTTCTGATACCGATTTTAACATTAATACTTTCAGCTTGGTGTACTAGTAATACAAGGAAAGTATCGAGTTACAAGTATATCAAACTGAAAGTGTTAATGTTAAAACTGGTATCAGAAGAAAATGGAATTATTATATATAATGTAAAGGTAAAAGAGGAGTCGAGATATAATCTAATATCATTTGGTATCAGTTTGGAAGGATCGATACCAGAAATCACTAATGGAAATGTGTCGATCGATGTGAAAACTATGAAAGGATGATACCAGTATTAATAGAAAGTTATGAATAAACTGCATATTATCTAATTTAATATCGGTACAAGCAAGGTATCAGTGTGGAAGGATCGATACCGGAACGAAATATTTATAACCTAAAAATGTCATCAATGTCTAACCTGAAAAAAATATAATATTATCGATCTC
This sequence comes from Orussus abietinus, assembly GCF_000612105.2. NCBI lineage: Eukaryota > Metazoa > Arthropoda > Insecta > Hymenoptera > Orussidae > Orussus > Orussus abietinus. The sequence continues at coordinate 124,954 of NW_019394371.1, read as the reverse complement.
AATAATTCGAAAAGCATCCATTTGTCATTATATAGAGGAAACAGCACGTACATGTTTACCTCAAAGTACAAAGTATCATCAATGTTTGCTAACTTTGCGGCCGGAGTCTCACTGAGTGCATTGTGTGCTACATAGAGCACAGCATGTCAACACGTCGAGGATGAAAACCAATCAGAACTGCCACGAATGTGACCACGAGGTTAAGCCTCGATGCGTTGACGCGTCGTACTTGGTTGTGATCGTCGATCGTTGCGGATGGCCCGGGGACCAATAAGTCACGCGGCGCGACGTCCGCTCTCGGTGACTACTGGTTGCGAATTCTTGTGGGTGGCTCCGGGCCCTCTATTTATACCCGAGCGGGCTGTCAACTTTGATTTATGGGCTTAGCAACAGCTAAACCGCTAATCGTACGGATTCCGCGATTAGCGCAAAGTTCACCGCGTGACCTCTTGATTAATTCCCCCTAGGCGAGAAGTTCGAGGGGGCTCCCGTTTAACAATGGTAACTTGTAAGAGCGCCCCACTCCTTTATATATTTAATTAAATTATTCATGAACCGTTACATTTATCTTAATCCCGTTTACGGTATCGTTAATTATCGCCGATGCGCGCCGAACGCTCTAATTCGCGGTTTCGACTTGGGCCGCATTCTCGGCTATTTGTTAACAACAATTTATTTAAACATCATTTAATAGATCGGCGACTAGGGCGTTCGTGTACATACCTTGATACAATGTTAGCCTTAAAATTATAGCGCCGCCGGTCAATCGGTTCGTGATTTAGCGTGTCATAAATCATTGACACCTGTCAACGATTTATGCTTTACAATATGATATCGGACTCGTTCGCGAGATCATTCTGTTCTCCTCGCGAATACGATATAGAATCCGAAAACCGTATCTCAATATCTCAACGCGTTCTCACGGAAATTATATTGGAATGTTAATGCTGCACTGACTGCAGGTTTTAAGTTCGTAGGTGGCTTTGAACGGCACGCGCCGGCCCGTCAACGCTTGATTTACGATCTCGCTATCTTTGTTGTTAGCGGTCGTACGTTAACAATAATTAGCAGATCCGATAGCTCATGGCTTCGTTAATCGATCTCAGTATTGTAAATCGCGGGCGACGCTTTCCCCGCGTAGTTATTCAAATAAAACTGCCTAACTCGGCTATATATGTCGCTCTCGGGCGAATCTTAATCTTGCCTAACGGCTAATAATCATCGCCTTTACTATTGTGCCGTTCGTGAATCGCGGACGGGGCTCATATGATTCCCCCGCCGCACGGCCTATCAAGGTTAGTCGCGTCGTATTTCCCCGCCGGCGATTCCTACCTCGCGGGTCGACTACCTGCCCCTCTTACCTGCTGTCTCGACGGGAGGGCTCCCAGTGGAGCTCGCGGTGCGCGGCCCTTTCGAATCTACCTCTTTTTTTATATCATCTTAATCGCGTGCTCCCGCGGAACTAACGCGTCGCTCGTACTTACTATTATTTTTCATTCTTACTCTCGCGCCTTCAATGGGCTTACCGCGTGATTAATTATTGAATCGATCGCGATCCTCGGTATTCATTCTTCGAGGTATTAGCAATTTCTTCTCCCCTTACTCTACTTGAATGTACCCCTTACTATTAGAGGAATTAAATAGGGTTTCAACACACATATATTTATCATATAAAAACACATATATATTTTATTAAAATCAACTCATATTTTACACACAAAAGTAAATGCCCGTATCCTTCCCTCGTTTCTTCTTCTCTACTCTGGAAGCCCCTGGGCTTCGTCCAGAAGTAGCCCCAGGGGGTCGGTCTCCGTCCTGAGCCTGGCGTCGTCCTCTGCCGGGCGTCCCCCGTGCTCGCGGAACATGGCCCCCAGAAACTGCCCAGTGGACTGCCTCTCCTGGTCCAGCGTCGGTCGCAAGGTTTTACATTGGCTCTTTGTGAGATTTATTTGTTACAGGTGGAGTGAATAATGGTACCAGTCCCTAAGCAAAAGAGTTGAAATTCAAACAGGTACAGAAATTGAGACGTAGCATAAGTGTGTAGCAGAATGTAATACGAAAGATTAAAATAAAGAAGATGCGGATTATGTGCAACAAAGCACATATGTGGATTTTATTATATATTCTACGTCCAAAAATGAGCAAGATGGAAAGATGAATGATCTGTTAGCATCGCCATTAAGCAGAGAATTGCAGACGGTGAATAAATATTGAATGTACATTGAACGTTTACGTTGTACCTTTTTAACAAAATCTTTACCTGAATCGTCCTATATCGGACGTTCAAAATGAATGTAATTTAAGGAATTCATTCAATATCTAAAAGTTGTTTGCATTTGGATGTTATATATTCAGTGATTGTTGATTGAATTTAACAATCGGGTCGAAGAGAGGTTAATTATAATATTCTTTCTCATAAATACATGTTGCACATGTGACACGTTTGTATTTTTCTTCTTACCGCGTTACAAATTCCAAAGTTAATTCATATTGTTTGACAGGAATCCCCAATGTATCGTAGGAGATAATGTTGGGCAATATGGTGCACTAGAGAGAATGCAGCTAGGTAATTATTACCGGTACGTACATATATGAAATACATACTTGGCATCAGTGCCAAATAAGCTGGTATTAATGTTGGTCTTCGGGACGCAATTCGATATCGCTTCTAACTTCACTGTCAAGTGTCACGTCTGGGATCACGAGAAAAAGAAAAATATTCGAAACAAATTTGTTCAATATAATTTTATTATTCGATAGTTATTATCTCGAGAGCTTTCTCGGGTGTGTGACTCTTATCCTCCGGGATTTTCCTCCGGTTTTCCACTGGAGAGAGATCTAATGGGATCAATCTCCTGACGGGGGCCCGAATCTCCACGGACGTCAGTCGCGGGGGTACTGGCCGTTCCGTGGTCCGCGGGGTCGAGGCCTGGACAAGTGCCTTCACGGCGGCTAGGCGTTTGTCCGATAGGAAGAGGGGTTTCCCCGGGGGTTTTGGCACGTCGGTTCCTCTTGAAGCCGCCTTCTTCGCGGTTTTTCGATGTGGGAGGAAACGTGAAGGGGGTTTGGGCCGATTTTCTAGTCTCGCAAACAGTCCCCGAAGAGCGACCCTTTTCCCCGCGCGTTTGCCCATCTACAAGAAAAATTCGGTAGTATTACTGTCTCTGTCTAGTTTCATGTCTCATGTGGGTGTGAGTTCTGAGGTTGTTTAGGAAAAAGGAAATTCGTGAGGAAGGGAAGTCGCACAAAGGCTTCGCGTCCTCCTGCACGATTTAGGGAAAGGAAGAATAGAATCAGGGAAATGGGAATCTGTGAGAGATAGAAATTTGTGGGTCCTCTCAGCGAGTCCTACGCGGACTTATCCTTATTGGTGTGGGAGGAAAAAGAAAAAAGGGGTTTCGTTGACAAGGTTTATTAAATGAAAAAGGAATAGGTTTACAGATGTAAGGTGTGTGTGTGTGCGCGCGCGCGCGCGCGCGTGTGGGCGTGTGCGTGCGTACGTGCGTGTGCGTGTATTTCTAAATACCTTGACTCTGTAACTCAGTAACTCTAAATGAAACAGCAAGTTATAATGGGGAAAACGGGAAAAGACGGGGAAGGGGGTGGAGATGAGAACGCCGAATGAAATGACAGACGGCTTTATTTATTACTAGACCTTAACCTAATCCTTAATCTACCTTAATCCTACCTTACATCAACTTTGGCGAGTGGGCGAGATCGTGTGGCGCACGGGGCCACGGGCAAAAATGGCCAGTTACGGCGATACCGTCGAAGACGGGCCGGGCGGACCATCGGAGCGGAATCCGGTCTCCGTGTGAGACGGGTAGGGGCCGGGGAGATGTCGGCGGGGGGGGGGGCAGTTACTCAGCAAGCGAGGAGGTTTTCCTTCGGCTAAACCATTGAAGTGAGAAACGAAGCGCTGCTGACTTCTTTACAGAAAATGTTGGACCCTACACAACATGGGTTCTATGCATTTTTGCTGTAACTCGCAATTTGCAACGTTTCCGGTAAACGTACCCGCGTCGTGAAAACAATTTTTTTTTTTAGTTTTATTTTTTCTTGTAAAAAAAAGCGGCGCCACTGTTCCAGCAACCAAGACCATTGCTGCATACATCAACCCTAATATTACCCACAATTTTTCATGAATTATAAAATTATTGAAATTTGATATGCTTTTTTAGCTAACCCACGCGTTTTTAAATACCGTCGCATTGATAGAACAAATACACGAGTACCGTCTGTCCGACAACTATATATGTGTTTTGGTCGGGTGCGTAGTACCGTATATGCATTCACGGCGGAGTCACCACTCTCGGAGACACGTGATTACATGTTTTGGCCGGCCTAAACGTGTAAAGTCACGAGACGTCAGTCGCGCGAGTGTCGCTGCGAGGGACGGTAGGACCCGTTCAAGGTTCAGTTGCTTTCCTGTCGCCTTAGAAATAAAGCATACGACCTTAGAAATAACAAGGTCCGTATGAACAGTCGTATAATTTGCATGTTTGTACCAACATTTATATATATATTGTAACGTGGTGGGTTCGATGCCCTCTCACGTTACGGGGAATTAGGTCCATCGGAGGATGGGCCTAGTCCCCCGCACCCTTTATTTAGAATATATTAGACGAAGGAAGTCCTCCGATTACCTCTTGGAGTTCGATGCTATTGGTCACTACTCAGGGAAAAAGTCCCGCATGTCCTTTTAATGCTGCGTATGGCCAGGTGGGCTATGGGAAATAATTAATATCGGGACCTCTCTTTTGCTCTCTCTCTGTTCGACGGACACCTCTCCAATACCAAACCTAAGAGATATTGGGGAGGAAAGGCCAATAGGGCAGGATTAATAATAATTCAAGACCATGAGCGAATTTTAGGAACAAAAGTTACCTGGCGGTACGGTCGAGCCGAGGCGGGCGGCGTCGGGGCCTAACTTAAAAGGGCCTCTGAGGATCGGACTGGCACGCCTTGGGGAAGCCGACGTCGGCTTGAAGATCGGGGGCGAGGAGTCCCAACAGGACACTCACGGTCCCTCAGCCGCAACCGAGGGCCTGTCACCGGCCCAGAAGTTGGGAGCGCCGGTTGACAGGCAAGGTTAGGTCTCCCGGCGCGGACACACGGGTGCCCGGGGATCGGCGAGCGGCCGGTAAGGAGGGATGGGCGCCGCGCGCGCGGGATGCGGCGGCGGCCCGAAGCACGGCGTTACAGGCCGAGAAAGACCCCGCAAGGGGGGTCCGGCCAATCAGGGGCAATTACGCCACATTTGCCATCGATCCTCGGATGACCTAGATCCGGCCCTGATGAGCGATCCGAGGCGCGTGCCCCGGGCCAATGGCCGAAGCTTTAGGATGCGCCGACCAATCGGATCGGTCATCGGGTGGGGGAGGTGGCTGGCGTCGCGTGCCCGGCTCGCACGTGTTGCCGGGTAGTAAAAAACAAAGGAAGCCTGGCTCCTTCTTCGTGTCTGGACTGTTGCTGCTGATATGTTTGTACGACATTGTCCACCTACAAAAATATTGTTATACGTTTTACTTATTTCGTGTCATTTTTGCAGTCTTGATTATACAGAAGCATGCGCCGCTGAATAACGAAACTTTGTTTAAAATCATTTCATACTTCTGCACGAGTGAATACGTAATCGTATAATTTAAAAGTTCATGAAAAGCTGTTTGAAATCCTTCTAATGATTTGACCAGCGCGCACGCGAGCTTAACACGGACTCGAACCATCGACGGTTCTAGAACCTTATGTTCTTGAATGTTCCGGAAATTGTTTGAGTTTCATGAAATTCCAAGAATCGACTTCCGATTCTTGGAATACTTGACGTCACGATTAGTGATATGACCTGTCGAACAATTCACCAACTCAAGTTACTTGAATTAGAAAGCATTGCCAACTCAAGTTTTGACTCGAATCGATAACTCGGTGCTGCATATATTCGATGCGGTGAGTAGAATCTATGGCGAGTTGGCGAGTAAAACAACTTGACTAACGGCGACTGAAGTCAAAGTAATATAACGAGCCGAGTACTTTATCGACTTGAATTATTCGAAAATTGCCAACTCGGGTCAATGGCGTGTTACGTAGGTCCTCTTTACGAAATAGTCATAACCTGGTAACCCGAAGGTAGCCATGGAATTCCATAAATTAGCACGCGATTAAGACATACGCTTGCGAAAGGAAGTCCTGAAGCCGCCTGACGAAGATCGCGCCATTGACCCAAGTAAACCAGATCCCGATCAACTGGCCCGAAGCGCATCCTGATGACTCTATAGTACATCGAACACCCCTGCAAATGCCGCCCTCGTCTAGATCATGGAACCCCCGCCAACCGGAATGTCATCCCAAATTTACCGACAAAAACCAACAACCACTTTTGGAAGCGATTCAGAACTCAGTTTTGCACCTAATTGCAACAAGTCTAATGTTTAATCATCATCATCGACCGCGAGTTTGGAGTCTTTGGTTCTCGGCTCTCAGTTCTTAGCGAGTCTAAGACCAAAACCATTGAACTCGGAGGATCACCCGCACCTCGAGCTACAGTTGTGCTGCTCAATAGTCCGGCGATCCAAGAGCATCAATCCAGGAAGAGACGGCGGCATTACTACATTCGTTGGATGGGAGGCTTTTAGGACCCATACGACCCTAGGACACCTCACGGGCGGAAAGTGTTCACGCACAGTAATCCGGTTGATCGATCTAAGGAGCACGTCACCAAACTTGGTCGCTGATTAAACCAGGTACAGGCCCTTTCGGAAGCTCGGGTCACTTTCATTCTTCATCTTAACATCATCTTTCATCCTAATTAAGATTACGTGAATTCCATGCCTAACTCCGGATAACCGGATAAATGAAGTCCTTTTTACACATTCGATCAGACATTTCAATATTTCGCCTTGCGCTAAAATCACGCGAACCTCATAATTCCAAACGCAAGAAACTCCGTGTTAGCATATTAAGCGTCCAGTGACCTACTGCTACTGACCGCCTTATCGCGTCACCCGAAGCTCCGCAACGCGGAACAAAATCGAAACCGTAAGAATTACACTCGAGGACCCTGACGGATCCCTGCGACTTGTAGAAATCCCACCGGACAAGAGAAAAATACAGTCATCCCTATTGACAACCTCCATTTATTGAGCCCCTCTTCAACTGCTCATTCCTGTAAATCCCACCAGAGGATTTGGTGTAGCCGCTTGGACCATCTTCTGACAACAATATTTAAATCGTTACGTAGACGTACGAGGTAAGACCTCTTTAGGCAAAACCCAAATCTTCTCCCCGGCCTCGCATTCCCTCTGCCGCCACGTAGTAGGCCAGTTTGAGAGTAAGACAATTCAAAAAACGATTACTCGAATGAACAAATAAGGCGCGATTGGTTTCTCCGTAGGAATAACCCACTGTCAGTCTGACACTCGTAACTTGCTCTCGCCCTTACACTCGCAACTCGCATTCGTTTGTACTAATAACTTGAGTTACAATAAAAATGACTCGTATATATGCTTGAAACAAAATTCCAGATATCGGCGGCCGATTCGTGGAATTCATGACGTCACAGATCCCGAACGAGACAAAATTCCACGAACAGGCCTGAGGGCTCGACCGTTCTGACCTAGCGCGAGCACGAACCTTCGAAGGCTCTCGAAGTGTCGGTAACGTGTCGGTAACATGTCGGTGCAGGAATCTATCCAGAAGAGGTCACTTCCTACTACTCGAAATTATTGTAAATTCGTATAACAAAAATGAGTAGAATGTCATTTTACGCAACCCCGGAATATTTTTACTTATGTATTCAAACAAACAAGTGATCTGTTCGTTCAGAATATCTTGCGGATGTTTTCTATACAATATTAACTAACGCTCTCTAAAAGTCTAAATTATACCGATACTCTTGTACGATGGATTCGAGGTTTGTTATTACACAAATAACCTGTCTTTCATTGCAGACGTGCACTTCCGGTGGACCGATGATCAATTTCCATTCACTCACCCATCCTGGGAGTTAGAAGTAGAGCACAAAAATAAATGGATAGAAGTTTTAGGCTGCGGCATAGTCCATCAGGAAATTTTAAACAGAGCTGGAGCTAATGACTCCATTGGTTGGGCATTTGGTCTTGGCCTCGAACGATTAGCTATGTGCTTATATGATATACCTGATATCAGATTATTTTGGAGCACCGATCCAGGATTTTTAAACCAGTTTAACGGAGCTAGTCCTGAAACATTAATAACATATAAGGTAATTATACAGGCATTTATATTTTAAATATTTTTATGTATTTAATGGATCACAGTTGCGATCTTTTCTCTTCATGTTTTTATACATTTTGCACACTTTTTAAAATATTATAATGGATTTAAACTTTATTTTTCTGCTGCTGCTTTTCTGTTGCGATATTCTTACACTCAAATACAAATTTATTGCCGTATATTGTTGAATTTGTTGATTTCAAATTGTTGCATTCCTATGGAAAATGTGATTTATAAAAGAAAACCTTAATTTTCAGCCTGTAAGTATCTATCCGCCGTGTACAAACGATATAAGTTTCTGGTTACCTCAAGATGGAGATTACTCATCAGCTGACTTCTACGACATCGTGAGAGAAATCGCAGGTGATATAGTGGAACAAATCAAGTTAATAGACGAATTCGTTCATCCGAAGACAATGCAGTTATCTCACTGCTACAAGATTGTTTACAGACATATGGAGCGGACACTGTCCCAGAAAGAAGTGAATGATATACATAAAAGTATCCAGAACGCGGTGTCTTCTAAGCTACGTGTTTCGATTCGCTAATTTTGTTTCTATAGTAAATACGAGTATATTTATTATTTTATTCGTTGAGGCGCAGCCAGACAAAATTACACGTGCATCAACACAAGTCATGTAAATGAAATATTCCTGAATTACTAGCAAGTATTGTTATCCCTAGTAGCACAGAATAATTTCTAAATTATTTTTTTGTAATCTTTGCTCATTATCTGAAGTGACAGATTTGTTAAGATATTTTGAAGATTTCATTTGATGATATCTAAAATATTTGTTGACAATCTCAATGATAAATTTAATTTTAATAATTTATAGATATATAATAAAAATACAATTTTTACTTTACCATTGGATCACTTTGGATTATTGGACACTTTTTACTTTACCATTGGAGCAATTTGGATTATTGGACACTTCATTTGGTATCATGAAANACATCCTTCAAATCAGTCGATTCGAATACAACACTTTTTTTTAAGGGTATTAGGCCAAACTGTCCAAAACTTTGACACATCACTCCTGATCAGCTAAGAATTGTCCTGACACATTCAAAATTTGGATCTTTCAAAAAAATTTGTTAACTCATTTTTTATGCTACTAGGGATAGTTGAATAAATCTTTCTTAGATATTTGCTGTAATTTTATTTTTATAGAATTAGGCGTTTGTGGTCATTTCGACCTCTCTCGACTAAGAATAAATGTAAACACTAACTTCAGAAGCAAGAGGTACTGATTTATTATTATTAACTTGTTGCTGTAAGTACAATATCTACAGCGTAGCTTTTTATATTGCCATCTTGTACTATTTCTTTTTTATCACTATTCAGTCATTCAGGAACACTGTTGGTCTTTCTCCGGAAACGTAAAAATTTCTTGCAAAAAGTTTGTTAAAAAAATTTGTTCAGTCTCTACCGCTGATGTTTAATCATGTACGCCGCAGACATTAAGTTTAAAATTGATCGAAAGGAAGACGAAAAGAATAAGTTTATTTAAAAAATACTGATAATCAAATAAAACGCGATTTGAATACAAGACAATATTGGTATATATCCGTTATACAATTTGTAACATAGTAATAAGGAGGTAGAGGTAATTTCTGTAAACATTATTAATTTAACTGTTATAAGACTGTAATCTAATACATGAAATTAACCTGCATAGCATCTGCGTATTTCTCGTTTATTTAAATAAATTTTTCTCGGGCATTAGTCATTTGAACCTGTACCATGTTGCGTTGCGTTCGTGTAATTAGTAAGAATGCATTGTTAAATTAAAACTTTACTAACATTTTTTATTATGCTAAGACTTAATATTTTTTCTTTGTCCTTGCGGAAGCGTTTTACTCACATTCTAAATTTTGGATAGTTTGTGGCAGGAACTTTTTGAAATAGGTGGTCTTCGGACAAGATCATGTAGCATGTTCTAAAATTTCTTTCCCCAGATACTCTGCACCTGAAATATACAGTTATTAAATAAAAGCCGAGAATTTTTGTTTCGAAATATGCATTTTTCAAAGGCTACAAGGGTTTAAAGTTGAAATGCCCGGATGACTGCAACACTCCCACCAACGGCATCTCTCCATAGTACGCGGTCATAGTACTTTTAAAGAATGCACGTTTCGAAACAAATGTTTCGAACAAAATCTTCTTATTTTTATACGTAAAATAGGAATCTACAATAAAAAATGGGGATTGCCATTTAAGAAAGTGAACCTCACTTTCCCCGACAAGAGCGCCATCTACAAACTAATAGCTCCTCTTTGAGTGCCCCTCTGATACGAATAATTTTCGTTGTGAACAATTTTTCGTTCAATACGTATTTCTCGAGATATTTCGGTGTCTCAAGTTAAGTGAATAACCCGGTATATTTTATTTAAACATATTTGTCAATTGACCATATTTGTTTGATGTAATCAAATGATTTGTTTCGCTTGAATTCAATAAATGTTTTACTTAAACGAACATTGTAAGACAAGAAGAGATTTTCCGTTAACGAAGATAAAAAGGGTTGGATATCCGACCAATTTAAAAACGTGCTGTTATTATAACTTTTTCACTTCTTTTTCACATAATGTTACTACCCATATCACTGATTGTAGTTCTCTTAGCCCAATATATTATCCATAAGACTATTTACTCTGAAGTATCTTGTGGAACCTCTGAATGAATTCGATAGAATCGAATAAATCATTTTTTTCAAATTAAATACAAGACACTTACGCAAGTTGATCGATTAATTTAAAGAAATTTTTCATGTAAATTAAGACAGTTACGTTAAACAAATAATGTATTTTACGTAAGAACGTAAAAATTTGTCTTTTACTGAAATCAAATAAACCTTTTGTCGATTCCCACAAGTAATTGTTTTGCTTTAATGAAAGCTATTTGAACAGATTTCTTTCTTTGGATTAAATAAACTGTTTTCCTAGGGTAGTAAGTAATGTTCTTGCTCAGTATGTGGTCCCCCAAACCGCAGTAAAAGTTTCAATCTACCCCTAGTAGCACCAAATATTTGTCTCATATTTTCTATATACTTAAACATTATCGTACATTTTGTATATATTTAGCAGACATTTGAAATATTTGTAAAACGTTTACTTTTGAATATTATTTTTATATTTGTATAATATTAGCTCCACGTGTTTTCGTAATATTTTTCTTCTAAATATACAAAACATTTCGTTTCATTTTAATACAAGTATTTTTTAAATGTTATCTGCCAAATACACTGTGAACGTTTTAAAAATATCTAAAATGCAAATCACATATTTTGCTCCCATAATGAAATAGTGGAACGAAAATTTTGCAAAAATTTCTGGTGTTTTTCCGATACCAAATAAAGGGTCCAATAATAATCGTAAAGTAAAAAATGTATTTTTATCATATGTTTATAAATTAAAGAATATACTTTTAATATGTGTATATAAATTATTAAAATTAAATATGTCATTGAGATTTTCAACAAATATTTTATATATCTGCAAATGAAATGTACGAGGCATCTTAAAAAATCTGTCGCTTGAGATATGTAGCAAAAATTGCAAAAAATATTTAGAAAATATTCTGTGCTACTAGGGACGGTACTGCTAAAATTCAATGTAAATTTTCCTACATTTATTGTTCTTATGTAACTGCTGAGTTTTGCATTGTAATCTTGAGATAATTAACAATAAATTAAGAAAATATATACTACGATACATTTATTTTTCCACAAATTATGGATTGGGGTTTTCCCAAACCCCATTATGGTGAACCCTTAGTTAAAATTTGAAGTGTAGTGTCCGAGTGTTAATTACATATGCACACTGAGAAAAAACTAGCTGGTAAACTGAACAATTTGATCCTGTTTAAGCCATCTTTGTTAAAGGAACGCAATTTATCATTTGATGTACCATCAATTCATAACTGCAATTATTTTTTAATAGTTGAGCATCCTACTGGCTTTTTTTATGAATATTGTAGTAGCGGTAACAATATTTATAGTAAAGATTTTTACCATTTCGGAATAATTCCCACCAAGCACACTATGTTACATAACACTGGAATAACATGATATATAACGAATGTTATTCAAAAGATACATTAATATCCAATAATGTTGAATTATTTCCATTTGGTAACATTGATACAAATTCGTTAGTATTGTAATTATATCATATTAACATATCATATAACACGTTATCGATATGTCATGTATACTTTACATTATTCGTTTTATAACAGTGCTGTATAGCTGCGTAGGAAATAGTGATACAAATCTTACTTATATATTACATGTGTATTACATTACATGTTACAAACTTTATGTAACGGTTATATTATTGTTACGTAACCGTGTTTGGTGGGGTTAGGATACGTTTTCAATATTGTCAAATCTTCTTGCAAGTTGTTGTTATTTATTCTAATTTTAGTAACTGTAACAATATTACTAGTATAACCATTTAATATTGCGGTTTGGTTAAATTAACTTCCAATTTGTACCGAACGTTACTGAGAAATTTGTCCAAGTTAATTTCGATAGCACCGATAAATAGCGAAGCTTTCTCGCAAATTATACGGATCGCTTTTTCGCATTTACTACACTACACCATCTTTAAGGTGAAGTGAAACATCCTTCAAATCAGTCGATTCGAATACAACACTTTTTTTTAAGGGTATTAGGCCAAATTGTCCAAAACTTTGATACATGGCTCCTGATCAGCTAAGAATTGTCCTGACACATTCAAAATTTGGATCTTTCAAAAAAATTTGTTAACTCAGTCCAGACCAGAACCAAAATGGCGTCGAGCTCCTATATTTTGATCAATGTACAATTATCGAAGGCTCTGATATGAGAATCGATAGGGTCAGGACAATTTTACGAGAATTTAGAACACTCTGGTAATCGATAAACTCGCATTTGAACGGGATAAAGGCAAAAAAGTGTTGTATGCGCTTCTTTGTTAAAACGATGGTAATACGAGGTCTCGGAGTGAAAATTTAATTGATCTGGAAATCACAGATGGCGCAGGGGGTCCCTCCGCAGTCAATTAGAGCCCAGAAGGCATTTAGAAAAATCGTCTTTATCGACGTTGATCAAGTTCCTCGACGTGTTTCACTTCACCTTAACTGACACTAAAACATGCGAGAATGCCGACAGGTCAAGCATAATAATTTTAATAAATGTCAAAATTGCAAACAAATATTTTTGGAAAATGATTTAACGATTAACGGTACTATTCACAACAGTTATTAATACTATCTGGGCATGTAAAATGTACGATGATATATCAGTTACAATAACGATAATAAAGTGAAATTTTGCTGCATAAATAGTAAAAAGTTTTGTTATTCTTCTTAGGAAAGTATAGTAAACGTATAACAGGTCATTTTACTCTTCCCAAAAGGTAAAAAACATATAATAACCATCGTAGATTTCCTAATTGAGAAGAAAAGTTAATTTTACTATAAAAAGTATCCGAGTCCTTTCTCAGCTGTGAAAAGTAGTTAAAAAATGATTAATTTCAAGTGGTGTTTCTTTGAGTGCGGCCCTACCTGGGATGTTAATCTGAAAACGAACTGTAGTTGAGATTATTTCCGAGTCGCCCAGTATTTCGCGTTGAACCGTGTTGGTACTTATCAAATAAGCACGATGAACATAAAAGATTGAAGACAAACATAAAAATACACGACACACCATGTTGGGGAACCTCTTCTGTATTAATAGTCAAGTAGCTCTGACCGACGATTGGCAATAGAAGGGAGCAACGAGGGTCGGAAGGGGCATTTAAACGATCTGAGGATAGCACGCTACGGACCCCTGTGCTGGTTCACTTTCAGTATGTAATGGAAGTAAACTTACATAAGTTGTATTAGAAATGCTCTAACATGGAAGAGAACAAAATTAAAACGTCGTAAACAAAGCGGAGAGAAGATGGGATAGTAGTGTTTAAAGACGGGGAATTTACTAATTGGAGTGAGAGTGAAGAGAAAAAGTGAGGTATATAATAAATTGTATGAAATATTAGCTGGAATAAAGGCCGAACCGCGGAGAAAAAATGATAGGGTGGAGGACACGAGTTGAGGGGCGGGGTAAAGAGGAAGACGAGAAGAAATAAATGTATTGCTTTCTGATTAAGGGGAATCTCTAGTGTTGAGGGTCGCCAAATTCGATATTATTTCCATCGATCGAAAAGGGCTTTATAAAGAAGAGGAAGGTGTCCGTTTGGCTCTGAAACAGCTGATTAGCTGTAAGTGTTGAAAATATATAAATTACACTTTCTGTGCACGAATGGTACACATAAAACTACAAACTTGCAATAGCATCTTTTAACATTGTAACCGTACATGGAGAAAAATATGAACCTTAAAGTTACAGAAGCCAATCCGTTGGAAATTGTTGTTCATGACTCTATTAAAAACTGTCCCATTTACGGATTAATCCAGTTTATTATACTTTCTTACTTGTATAGTTAGCAGAGATATTTCTGTAAAAATCAGCTGTAACTGTAGTTAAAAATGTCTTTTAATACTAATAGTGATAAAACTGGTACATTTAAAGTACTGCAAAATTGTAGCTACATCGAATAATATCTTTAGACATTACAAATTCAGTTTATTCGGTTCATTTTTTTTTTTTTCAAAAAGATTTAAAATATTTGCAGTCCTTATATCGACGAATAAAATCTGTACATTTTACAGATTTTTCTGTAAGTTTAACAGATTTTTGTTCTCAGTATAATATCTCGAAAACGATGATTGAATCCACTTGAAGCATTCCAGTTACTTTCAGTGGAAATCTAATTCTTGCTCGAACTAGACGTTTTTCAATTCGTGCAAAATCCGAAATTTGCGACTCAGAAAATGAACGGTTTAGACAAGTTTCAAACTTTTCTTTCGGAATAATGCCGTTTTAATATTTTTTAAAATATTTTTAGATGATTCTAATTCCGATGATAGCCGTACACATATACACTACGATCTTTTTTTTTTTCTATCTCAAACTTCTGCAATATCTAATTTTGCAGTTATTACGAGAAAGTTTTTTTCGAGATGCTACAGCGAGTTACCGATAACTGGAATAATTTGATATTTCTACTTAAAAAAAGGAAAAAAACTGCAATGTTTCAAACCGTAGTTAAATATATCTAAAAACTTTCAAGTTAATAAGACGTACAGTTTTTCTTTTTAATTCTCAAAGATCATCTTATTATTTGGCTGTTAACACTAGGGAGGCTCCTTAAAAGAAGGCATGAGTATATACCACTGTTAAAGTATATCGTTTATATCTTCTTATAAGGATATTTCTATAAAATGGTTGAGGTACGAGCAGGAACTCTTTAATCAGTTGTCTTTTAACGGTAAACAACGTTTTTTAATCATAAAAGCAGGGTATGAGTAAGAACCTTCGACTTTTCAATGAATTTTGAACTAATAATTATAACATTTATATAACATATCCTCCGAGTTTAATTGTATCCAAATTGTTCGCGTTAGCTAATTTCTTTGATCATGTCACTAGATATCTGCACATATATATGCAGATATCTATAATATATAATGTAGGGCTTGTACTCATCCCTTACTTTTAGGATTAAAAACGCCTGTTAATCATTTAGAAACTACAAATAAAAGACATCTTTGTCTTTAAAAAATTACAGATAAAGGACGACTTTTAGACAATTATGAAGTGCATTACAAATTAAAAAGGAATATAGCTTTTTTTTTTTAATTTCCAACGTTTGTGTTATTGTTTGTCCATCAACACTACATTGAGAGAAAAACAGCTAATAAATTGAACAATTTAACACTGTTAAAGTATTTTTGATTAAACATTTTTACTAAAGTAACTCAATGTATCATTTGATTCACTTTAAATTGGTTGCTGCAACTATTTTTTAATAGTTGAGCATACTACTGCTTGTGTACGAATTTTGTAGTAACGGTAACAATATTTGTAGTAAAGTTTTTTACTATTTTAGAATAGTTAGGTTACCTTTTAAATAATTTCAACATTTATTGTAAGATGGTATTTACTCTACTTTTAGTAAATGCAACAATATTACTAGTACAACCGTTTACCATTGCGGTTTGGTTAAATCAATTTCCAGTTTGTACTGAACGTAACCAAAAACTTTATTTAAGTTAGTTTCGACAGCACCGATAGATGGCGAGGATTTCTCGCAAATGATGCGCATCGCTTGTTTGCATATATAATACTACTCCATCTCACACCTACCACAACACCTTCTGGGCATATAAAATATACGATGATATATCAGTTACGTAAACTATAATAAAGTGAAGTTTTACTATACTAACATAATGCGCGCGATCCCACATCGTTAGTATTATTCATGTGTTTTTCATATTATTTTTTATTATTTTTGTAAAAACGAATATATTATTTATCTTCATTTTTTTAAAGTAATGACATTAATCTTTTATTCTGAATTAGAAAGAAGAAGTTACAGAATTGTGTAACTAAAAAAATGTACGTATTGTATTTCTCTTTCCGTTTTTAATTCGAATAACGTGCTAACATTAATAACAACATTAATTTTTAATTTCTTTAAGAATTTCGTGAAAAACCTATAAGATTAATGTTTATAACTGATTTGTCTTCATTCTTTATCCTTTATATATTTTTTGGCGGTTTTGTATATACTTATCGTCCATGCAACCTTGAGGGATTTATACTTATTTCGGGAAAAATGTTACCCCAATATTAATCAACAGACATGGTCATTCTTCGTTGCCAAAGTATGCAATATACAAGAAACCTGTCGTACCTAGAGCTCAACCGAAGTCTCCTTACCCTTAAGGTGAAGTGAAACCCCTTTCAAATCAGTCAATTCGAATACAACACTTTTCTTTAAGGGTATTGGACCAAACTGTCCGGAACTTTGACACATCCTCCTGATCATCTAAGAATTGTCCTGACACATTCAAAATTTGGACTTTTTGAAAACATTTTTTAATTTAGCCCAGACCAGAACCAAAATGGCGTCGAATTCTCATATTTCGATCAATATACAATTATCGAAGGCTCTGATATGAGAAACGAAAGGGTCAGGACAATATTACGACAATTTAGAATAGTCTGGTTATCGATAAACTCGCATTTCAACGGGATAAAGGCAAAAAAAGTGTTATATGCGGTTCTATGGCAAAACGATAGTAATGCGAGGTCTCGGAGTGAAAATTTAATTGACCTGGTAATCACAGATGGCGCAGGGGGTCCCTCTGCAGTCAATTAGGGCCCCAGAAAGCATGAATCCAGAGGATTTCGGGAGTTTTACGTCGATTTCTTGATATTATGATACGAAAACGACAGGTGGAGTATGCCATTTTGTACAACGTCGAATATAATTCGACACAGCTGTGAATGTAAAAACGAACGTCGGCAACATAGGCATTTAGAAAAGTCTTCTTTATCGTCGTCGAGCAAGTTCCTCGACGTGTTTCACTTCACCTTAACAACTCGCAGTCCATACGGTGTATAGGCAGTCGATGAGGCGATTCTCCGATCTCGGCTATTAAACCTGCAATATCTAATTAATAAAACATTTGACACTCGTGTATTATGAGTATTTCTTAATAAGAACATTCTACGAATTTGGGATAAGGATATTCATAATAAATTCAAGTATCCCGAATTTATTTTTCACGGAGATATTCATTATATGTGCAACTCTCCAAGTACGCCGAAATTTAATTTCAGTTTCAGTATCCCTGTTCTTCACACATGCGTCTCCAACTTTTCTCGTTAGATGGCGACAGATTCTTCTTTCTTTGGTTCACTCTCTCTTTCGCACCCTCTTCCTCTCTCGCGCTATCCAGCCTTCTCTCCCTCTATCTGACCCTCTTTTACGGGAGGGGCCCATCCTCTCTCACACACTCTGACCCTCCCTCCTCCCCCTCCCCTTTCCTTCACTCATCTTTCACTCTCTCTCACTCTCCCTCAGCTTTTTTCACCCTTCCTCATCCTCTGTCACACATTCTGACCCTCCTCTTCCCCCTTCTCGCCCCCTATCCCTCTCCCCAACTTACCCTCTTTCAGCCTCCCTCACCCTCTCTCACCCTCAGACACTTTCTCTTTTTCCCCCTCCCCCCCTTCCCAACTCTCACCCTCACTTACCTTTTTTATGAGAGATGGGAAAATCTTCAACAAAAATCCCCGGCGGGGATTTTTCCCGCCGCATAAATTTTCATTCATCCCTGTGATAGAAGCAGAAATGGTAGAGTTTTCAAAAAATCGTCGAGCGGTATTCTCATCATTCGAGCCACCAAACCCAGGCTTCGGTTGATCGACTATCAGTCCCAATTGTAAACGAAAACCTTTTCGTATTCCTTCCTTTCAGTTTTTTACACTTTCTTCATCGTCTGAATCACGCGCTTACCACTTTTTAATATCAAGTTTGTACCCTACATGCAAACAACACTCGAAGAATCGAATCCACGCATGCAAAGTTGATAACCCAACCTCTAAATGATCTCCATTGATTTCCCTTTTCAATATCGCATCGATATTGTTAAAGTCTTTTCAAGTTGCTTTACACAAATATTAACGTTGAGCAGGTGCAGTATCCGTGATTGCATTGCAAACTTTACCGTCTATCATGGTGAAAGCAAGTTTGAAAGAAACGCTTATGGTTTTTGCGTTTATGACAGTTTCGTACGGGACAAGGTTAGTTTCTTGCTGTTTTATGAATTCCATTTCGTTAAGTGGCTTCAGTATTTTCGTTCAAAAATTAAATCCTGATTGGTCGACAAAAACGAGGAGACGATGGCCTTGGATTTTTCCATACAATAACTGTATTTTGTGTTTCTTCGTCGACTGATAAAAGTTGCAATAGAACGAGTGAAGTAACGAAAATGTTTCCATCAGACTTGCTTCCATCATCATCGGTTAATTTTTGCTTGAATGTACTTTGGCCAGAATTGCCACCGCAACCCCACTTACAAATTAAATTCAAGTTGCGAATTTTTTCGTAAGGCATACTGTTAATCACGTCCTTTTGAGTTGACAAGATTCTTTTGATTGTGTTATCCAGCAAAGCCTGCAGTTTTACTTCGGCACTACATCTCGTTACAGAAATATCTGATTTCGTTGGGTAACATTGAAGCTTCGCTTATTGTACTTTATTGTACGACGGGAATAAAGTGGAGCTATTTTCCCTGTTTGCATTTGAAATTTTCTGGTACTGTGATTTTGATAAATTCGTTTCAACTATAACCGACAAAGCAGCATCAGGAGAAAGAGGGGTTTCTGAAATCGATCCGATAGATCCTCTATAATGTTTAGCTTTTGATGGGCTTCCCAGTGTGACATCTTGGACAACTTTTGCAGCATCTAATTTGCCACATGCTCGAAGGTCCATTTTAGTCGCACAAGACAATTTTTCAGTACTTGTCCCTGCATGTAATTTTTTAGTCTTCCTCCGTTTTGTAGATTCTGAAATGTCAAAGTATAATACATATAAATAGACAATTACATATTCAACCTTACTTGCTATTATTTGTTCCTCAATATTATTCATAACTAGTCATTAACAATTCTTGAAGTATTCATAAATGCGAATGATGCATCGCAAAATGAATGCAATGAAAAAGCAAGGAAATGGAAACAAAATTAATTTTATTTTGTGCCTCTTGAAAAGGGCTTAGCCAAAAATGACTTGAGACAATTATTTCTTTTTTGAAGCGTAGAATATACGAGGTTTGGCGGGAAAGTAATGCCATTTTTTTAACCAATAGATTTATTGTAGATATCGTTACAAAAGTTTAATATTCTTCGAAGTAGTTCACTTGGGCAGCTAAATACTTTTTCCAACGGCTCTGCCACGCACGGTACGAGTTCTGGAAGGCTTCAACGGGGACCTCGGCAAGGGTCCTCGTCACGGCGCCTTGGACGGCTTCAACCGACCCAAAACGGATTCCTTTCAGAGCGGTCTTGATCCTTGGAGAGAGAAAGAAGTCGGCCGGAGCCATGTCCGGACTGTAGGGGGGTTGCCGCAGCGTTGCCAAGTTGTGCTTCGCCAGGTACTCACGCAGAACGGTGTGGCTTGAAGCGTTGTCGTGGTGGAGCTCCCAGGTAGTGACGACTCCTTTCTCACTCGGACGATCCTTTTTCGCAATTTTTCCAGTACATAAACGTAGTAGGCAGCGTTCACAATTTAACCGTGAGGAACGAACTCTTTGTGGACCATACCTTTGGCGTCGACAAAGACAATCAACATTGTTTTCACTTTCGACTTGCTCATTCTTGCTTTTTTCGGTTTTGAGGATCCCGAGGTGTGCCACTAACAGCTTTGACGTTTAGTTTCTGAGTCGTACTCGGAACACCATGCTTCATCCTCGGTAATGACATTGTCCATGAAAGAAGGTTCAATTTCCACGCGTACGAGAAATTCAGTCGTGACAGTCACACGGTGTTTCTTCTGATCGTCCATTAAAAGCTTGGGAACCAGCTTGACATACACCTTCCTCATGTGCAATTTTTCAGTCACCAGTTCATGTGCAATTGTACTGGGAATGTTGAGAGTTTCTGCTATCATCCGGACACTCAACTGACGGACAGAATTTAACAGACCGCGCACACGGGTCAAATTGTCGTCGTGCTGGTTGACGCCATCCAGCGCGGGGTTCATCGACTATCTCTTCCCGGCCTTCTTTAAACGCTTTCAACCACCGCGAAACTTGCGAATACGATGGAGCACTATCCCCGAAAGCTTGCACAATCAATTGGTAGGTCTCTGCAAGATATTTGTTCAGTTTCGAACAAAACTTTATAGCGTAACGTTGCACGAGTGACGATTCCATCGCGTTTCGTAACGCAGGCACTAAACAGGGGTGCGCGGAAACAACGATCTTGACGCCCACCTGCTCGGAGTAGATTGGCGAAGGCATCGCGTGAAGCTGATAGTCCCCCCCTCCCCCCATCTAATCCAACCGGTCGGAACTCTCTACGGCCACTTTAAGTACCAACACAAAAGAAATTGCATTACTTTCCGGACACACCTTGTAAATCCACTATAAAAAATGAGGGTAATGAGAAAAGAAATCACTAATACTCTTAATATTGACGTTTGGGTGGGAACTTGAGAAACTTCCTGGAGACCTCGAACCTCGCTGTCCTTCTCCCTGCATTAATTCCACCTCGTGTTGGAGTAGGGCTCAGTAGGAGGAAGTGGCCGGTTATGAACAGATTAGTGTGCGTGCACACGTACACGGGCACACGCGCACCGCTGGCCTATGCATGTGAGTCCCCCCTTACCCCCAACCGCCTTGCCTGCAAGCCCCCGCTCAACCTCCCGTTACCGCAACGTTCCTTCCCCACCCCCCCGCGAACGACACCATTGAGATCGGAATTTGCCGTCCGCCATTCGATTCCACTAATTTTGCCATCCGCCACTCGATTCCAAGAATTGCGTCGACACCTTTGTTCCCCCCGCGGCGCAACTCTCCCGGCGGAATATTCGCGACGTAACTCCGAGAATTCACTTTGTCCTTCGGTTTTTGGAGGACAGCCGTTAACTTCTTCGGCGCAGGAATCCATCGGCTCTCGTCGGCCATTCGACACCAGAAGATTCGCGATGTAATTCTGCGAATTTGTCGACTTCGGAATATTAGGAATCCGTTGGCTCTCGTAGACGTTAGACGATAGACACTGTGGAATCTTCTAGAACCTTACCTCGAAAGCTTCTGTCTCTTTCCAACCATCAACGATTCCAGGAAATCCCCTACCATTTTTTTAAACAGAGAGGGCTCCCTGTATGAAAGGGCTGCATCGCAACGTACTCATTATTCAAGTGATCACAGTCAGGTTATGCGGAATAGTGAGAAGCAGCGCGAAGTTGCAATCTGCATAGAATTGCTTCTATAAAGCATCAAGGAAGTGAAGCAGTTGATCAAATCGAGGATCGAACGTGATCAGATTACAAGAAACTTGAAAATTGTTCGTCTGAATTGAAAGCAATGGATTTTTCAAAAACCAACAAAGCGGGCCACGTGGAGGATCTTCTATCAACGAAGAAGTTTTCCGAGTTGAAAACTGACGTGGATTATAAAATTACCGGCATACGACAAGTTCAAACCAAATATGAGATGAGATTGCTGGTGAGCATCGAGAAGAGCTTCTCTGTATTTCTACTGGCAAGCATGGCGAAGGCGTTGAAGGATGACGACGATACGTTTCAAAACATGACGCGTGCCGCCGAGGGGAATGGTCTTATCGTGCGGTACCTTGGTAAGCACTATGACCATATCGAATTTCAATGTTTGGAATGTGCCAAATGATTTTTGGAGTGTGTCAAATAAATACAGATAGCGGATTATATTACTGTATCTTTATTTCCGATAACCAGACCCTTAATAGCTTAACATGTTCGGTCGAACAATTAAAATGCAGAGTATTATGATGCAAACATCGGGTGTTCGTCATATTTCGTAACTTTTCCAACGATGCACAATTCAGATCTCCTAAGTCAACGATGCGATCGGGTTGTCCTGTAAGATTCTCTAACCACTTCTTCTTCTCCAATCCTTTAACGTAGATGTTGGTAGCATCTCGCAGAATGCCTCGAAGATTATTTTTGCTCTCTTATACGGTACGTAGCACGAAGTCCAAGATATCCCGTGAAAATTTCGTTGCAGCCACAACTTCATGCACTTACACTTGGCTGGAAGACGAAGGATATGGAGCCGGGACTGACAGGGTACGCCACCGTTGACCGGCTCGACGACCGGCGGCGTCATTAGGTTTTTTGCTCCGGTGGTGGAGTGAATGTACAAGGCGTAGCACACCTTCTTGACGTTGGCCCGAACTGTCGGTGATAATAGCAGATGGTTGTATCTTTTGTGCGACTCACTGAGTGTGAACGTGGCCTGGGGCGTTCTGTGGACTTGTTATCGGCGTTCGCGGTGCTGAGGGCCTGTTTGATGAGTGTGGTTAATTCTATTACCGTGTTTTCTAGGGCTATCAACCTTTCCGGTTCGGAGTTGTGATTCGTTGTTCTGTGAGGAAGAGCTGTTTCTACCCTCATGACTTTGGAGGGTAGTGTGGCTTCCATGATTTTGTCAGCTATCTGAGCCAGTTTGTCCGTGTCTACACCTTCACTTGCCGACAGTACGCAACGAACGTTTATGGGCATTCGTTTCATCCAAAGTGTCCGGAGGACGTCGTCTGGAAGATTGCTGCCTGCTAGTGACTGCATTTCTCTCAGTAATTGAGGGGGTGTTTTATCCTCAAGCTCCAGTTCTGTTAATAGTTTTTGGAGTTGCCTTTCCCGGGAATCTGTAAAACGCTGAATTAGCAAGCGTTTGAGTGCATCGTACCTGCCGCTTTCTGGAGGATGTCGAAGGACGTCGGAAACATGCTGGAGGACTGTTGTGTCGAGTACGGCTACGACTGCGAAGTATCTTGTTGTGTCCGCTGTTATTCTACTTGCGTGGAAGTGTGCTTCCACTTGGACAAACTACAATTCGGGGTCTGCTTGCCAGGATGGCGGTAGTTTAGTCAGTCGGACTTGGTTTACCTCGTGATTGATGTTGTTGTTATTATTGTTGTGTGCCAGGGTAGGGCTTGCTTCGGCTTGGCCACCTCCCAGCAGATTGGGTTGAGCGTGACCGGCTTGTTCGGCTTCGTCTGCCTGAGCGCGTGGCGGGGTCCCTTGTTCGTTAGCCGCCGTGAGGAGTTTTGCGTGGAATGGACTTGTTCGCTCGTCGGGGTCACCAGTTGTGGGGTGGTCGGATATATTCTCCTACTATCACTGCTAGAGGAATAATGATCCACGCACTTAGTCGATAATTAATACATTTATTATCGCAGAGAAGAACGGGGCTCCACGTGCACGCGGGGACCGGTCACTCACTCACTCGTCACTTTCGCGTATAAATAATGTGAAATTTTATGTTTATTTAGTAATTACTTTTTAAAATGCATGAGGTTTAATCAAATTGATATTTGGAATTCAGGAGAATACAATACATATGAAACCAATCTCAAATATTGGAATTCAACTACTTAATCTCTCGGGTATATAAAGTGGAATTGATTTAAATTTGAAGTTACAAACTTATATTCGAAAAAAAGAATTCAAGGCAATTGAATGTACAAATTTTTTAAAGGAACTGAAAGGAATTAGGCATTGCTACAATGTATTCCTCTGAACGAAATACAAAACAATTTAATATCGACACTTTTTGCTGGACTAGAAGGAATTAAACAAAGCATAAATATATTCCTCTCTTCGGAATTGACCAAAAATCAGAGTACACAAGGAGAATAGAATATGATTTGTTCACAGAAAATATATTCCTGTTGTGGGAATTGGACCTAGAGAGAAAAGTCAGATATTAAATAGAATAGAAAAATCATCACTTTTACGTTGAAACTATGAGACATTGAATCCTATTGTATTCAAGCCTTTTTACCGGGATACTGAATTGCAAACTTTTCCATTAATCATAATAAAGAAAAATTAAAATGAGACTGTTACTTCTTTCCCATCGATAATGGTATTAACCCTTTCGTTACCTTGGACGAGATATCTCGCGACCCAATACTGGCCGATTAACGCTTTTGACCAGATATCTCGCGATCCGGTAGTAGCTGTATTTATTTCTTCCTTTTAGCTATACGAATAGAATTAGTTATAAAATATATTCATCTAGAATGTGAAAATATTGGTGCTAGAAAGCTAGATTATCGTCAAAAGCGTTAATCCGCTACTACCGGATCGCGAGATATCTCGTCCAAGGTAACGAAAGGGTTAAAAGGCTCGAGAGATTCAATCTGATTTGTAATATACTGCTTTTCGTTGAGCGTAGACGATTCCTATGTCCGTGGTCACGCTGTCATGCCTCGGAATATATCTCCCGGGAGAACTCATAGGGTCAGCAGCTACATTAGTGAGAAGTCCACTGGATGACAGGTCCAGCATACTCCTGTAAGAACTTCTTACATTGCAATTACGCAAAAGAAGGTGGGGGACATAATGGATGAAGGGACAGAGAAATGAAAAAGAATAGATAGTCTTCTGGCTTGAGTTAGATGCAGATTGTCCTCCTTAGTTCAGAAATAAGCCCAAGTTGTGCTTAAAGAAGAATTAAGTGTTTCTTCAACCCTCCCTGCGGCATAACGCGACATTGCCGGAAGAACGAAATATCAGCTCGTTTTCAAACAAATCCCATGGAATTTTACGCGAAATTGTATATACATAAATATTTTTAGCTGGAAGTAAATAAGACCCTATAATCAATATTTTCTAATAGTATTTGTTACTCGTCAGTTTGAACTTTGAAGTGCAACGAAAAGAAATGTTATTTAAAAGAAGGAACCTTAAGCATAAAGAAAAAATTAATGTTCTCATAAATTCTGGATATTCTCGGTAAGTTACGGTATGTTTCCGAGTTACCTTCTGCAATTTTATGTTACTGAGAATTTTCGAACACTAGAAATATCTCCTCATTCATCTCTGTCGGTACAAAATGAAAAATTTCATAATATACGGATTGAACGTAATAGACTTATTCCTTTGATTTCTAGCTCGTCAAGTGTCATTCCGTTACACTTCTATTTGCAGAATTTCACCAATAACAAAATAATTGCTACGGCTTCTACGGCGGGAGAGGATATGAAGGAAAAACTTGAAGAAGCTTGTGCGTTTATATTATCGCAGATGTTATCAGACGTCCGACAAAATATCCACAGGAATCAAATAAATATTGTAGAAGTAAATGGACAACACTGTGAGAAATTTACAATTAGTGTGAGTATAGTTTTTTAGTTATAATTTTTCAACTATTTAGAATAGGAAATTTTAGATAAATTTTGTCAGGATTGGTGACCGTTATGCAAAAATGTAAATATAATTATACTGCATCCGATTAAAAAAAAAAAAAAAAATACGAAGAACCTCATTAGGTTCCATACGAGTTTACGTAAAACTTGTCATTTATCAGGACCCATTTCATTGAAAAAAAGTGTGTTGAAATCTTCAAGGTGATATGAAAGGCGCTAAGAAATGTAACCGATGTCGAAAAAATAAAATCCTTCTATACCCTGTATCCTTTTTGGTGGTAATGTCATTTTGAATACTCAAGTGGTAACATAAGCTGGCGAGTTACGTTACCGATATTTATATTTATGTTGCAGTCTGATACACTCTACGTTAAGAATTATACGAAATGATGCGTTCGAGATTTCATTTCAGTAGAATAATTATTACAAGATTTAAGTAAAATCGCTGAAATTCCGTGGATTTTTAATTTTCTGTACTCTAATGGCCCACGCCATCTGGAACGTATAGCTGCAATTAAAGTTTTGCTCTAAAAACTCGTGTTACCCACGGGACAAGCCGGCAATCCCTTACAATTGTTCGTGAAAGTATTTTCCATATTTTCTCATCTGACTTTTATAGTATTCCAAATTGTTCTAGTTAGGTCCTGAAACTCTTTATGTTCGATTCTGTTTTCAAGAAACTTAAAACAGAAAACGTGCATGGATCGAGCCATGTTGGTTGTAATCTATGGTAAATAATTTTTTTTTAATATAAATGAAATGTTATGAGTTTCAGGACCTACCTTAGGGCCTCCATATTCACGTAACAAAATTTGAAACGAATCGATACATCCATTACGGAGAATACTTTCATGAACAATTTGACTTCTCAGATATATACAGGGTGTAACAGAACTCGTAGTCACGGCTTATATAATACTATCCTTGTTGAAAAAGGAGTCGAAAAGTCCTGTAGTATTTTTTCCTACAACGTATATATTTCCTGTAATAACTAATTGAAGCACAGCCAATCAATCGCGTTCCCCAACGGTTTGCATAACGGAAAGGATGCCAGTAGGGCTCAGTTCGACTGTCTGGGGAGTAGCAGCCTTCCCGGCGTCCTTTCCGCAATGCAAACCGTTAGGAAATGCGATTGATTGGCTGTGCTTCAATTAGTTATTACAGGAAATATATACGTTGTAGGAAAAAATACTACAGGACTTTTCGACTCCTTTTTCAACAAGGATAGTGCTGTATAAACTGTGACTACGAGTTTTGTTACTCCTGGTATAGCCAATGAGAATAATAGTATAGTTGGTAACACTGTTTTGCGTAGAAGACGTTTTTGGAAGAAAAGTCCGACTTGGCCCAGGTCATAAAGCATCTGCGTGCCGCATGTGTTCCCACAGGACTCTGCTTCAGTGCAAAAGAAAGAAAATTCTGTACCATGCATTACAAAATTATTCACGACTTCGATACGATACGTAGTTATATGATTATTATTAAATAAATGTATTATTCTTCGACCTAACATAGTAGATTCTTAATACACATTCGATGAGCTGGGCATACTAAGAATCTAAGATAAAAAGATTTTCTGATAATTTATGATATCTCGGAGTAAAATGAAAGTAGGATCCTGATAATAAAAAGATGAACATAACAAAAATTTAATTTTATAGGTTTTAAAAAATGAAAATTCTTAAATTCTTGAGAAACAATATGAAGATTTGACATTTTTCATTGAGATAAAGTAAAGAAACAATATGGTGTTTTTTGCGCAATAGGTTTGGTTTTTCAACATTATTCCACGTTGATCTTCCTAATGAATATTTGGTGCCGTATTGGAAGAAAGATTGACAAATATATCGTGTTGTGCTTTTAATTTTGATACAACCAATATATTATGATCTAAAGTGTCCACACTGAGAAAACAGTTGATTTAATCCAAACGAAGTAATATGTTTAATCTGCTTTTATTAAAGCAAAACAACTGTTTGTATCAATCGATAAAATGTGAATTTGATTTTGGTAAAAAACAAATTTTCACGTTCTTAAGTAAAACAGATTATTTCTTTGACGTAACTGGCTTAATTTAAATTAATAATTTCATTAAAGTAATTAAACAATTTGTTTAGGTGTCTTGTATTTAAATTAAGAAAATAATTTATTCGATTCCAACAAACATTCAGAGGTGCCGCAAGGTACTTTGGAGTAAATAGTCTTATGGGTAATACTTTAATGAGCTTAAAGAATTATAATCAGTGATAGGAATTGTAACATTATGTAAAAAAGGAGTGAAAAAGTTATAATAACGTCACGTTCTTAAATTGATCGGTCATCCAAGCTTCTTTGCCTCCGTCATCGCTTCTTCTCTTACAATGATCGTTTAAATGAAACATATATTGAATTGAAATGAAGCAAACCATTTGATTACATCAAACAAACATGGTCAATTGAGAAATATGTTTGAATCAAATATATACTTACTTATTCGAAAAATGAGTTTCATTCAAACATATTTATTTTCAGTAAAAAAATCGTTTTCTCAGTGCAATCGGGCCTTTCGTTTCCTTCAAACAGATTTTTGTTTTAGTGTTTAATATAAATTCGAATGATACCATAGTGTCATCATACCATGTCTAGATGATGACTATAGAACTCGTGCGCGTTGAATTATTCGCCTAATTCCTCGTTGCGCATGTTTTCGAGACTGGTGTTGTGATGAAATTCACAGCCTCTTAGAATCCGTAATATAAGAGTTTAAAGTGTTTCGTAACGTTTCTCACACTGAACGAGAGCAGTTAAGGAAGGCAAGAGGTGACAGAGACGTGAAGACGTTTGTTCACACACGCGTGATCTATCAAACGTGAAACATCGTGCGCCTTTAGCGTCTCCTTTTAATACTTCTATATTCAGCGGCAGTGATTATTTTTTAAATGCCATTCTAATAGTATCCAGTTCTGAAGGAGCAAACATTTTTCATGGAAAGAGATTTCCTTGGTAAACTTATTTCGAATAACCAAATATTATATGAAATTTATTATGACGTTGATTTTGTGATAATCTGCTGAATTACGAAAAAAGATACGGTTTTATAATACATCCTCAATAGCAGAAACTCGTAAGTTGTGAAATATTGCAACCTTTTTTACGATTAAGAGTTTTTAACAATAGTTGGGATAAACCTATAACTACACGAATCAAATCACTTCGAGGAATTTCATATAATTCGCTAGTTTTGTACATTTTACAAATCTTCCCTTTAACGATTAAATGGGGCTAACAACAGCAGGAATCATTTTATTAATGAAATATTCTGTAAAGTTCAGTAATATTCAATAATTTCTCAAGATTATGTACATGTAGTAATTAATTATAATTAATCATGAAAAATGTATTCCAAAATGTTCTTTGCAAGACTAACATCCCAGGCAACCCATGAAATGAATTATACGTAAATTAATCGTCCAAATTAGATATATAGGTACAGCAAATGTATATCGTCTATCATCCACCTAAAAAAATCTATTGTAGATGAAAATTACATATCCACTATTGATCTACAGATATTTACTTATTTCTTGACGCATACAAAATATATAACAGCTCTAGTTGACATCTATCAAAGATTAATCAACATCGCTGAAAATACGTTTAGAAAAATAAAAAGATACCTCATGTAACCTAACATTTTTCACACATACTTAATGTTTATATTTAAATTACAACTTGATAGAACTGTTAATTTCGTTCATATTCTGATTTTTTCTTTACTTCCTATTTGGCTGGCGACCATACATCATGATTTTTTACTACTGTGTAAATTATGATGTATTACCAGGCACTATATGAAGTATAATATACTTATAGTGAACGTACAAATTAGGACATAAGTACAGAAAACTTACATTATCTGTGGTATGCATAATAAAAATATCCCATGAATATATATGTAAATCTTTTTCACGCCTATATTTTCAGTACATATATCATAGAAGTCTCAATACCCTATATAGAAATCTAAACTATTCGAAAACGTTAAATTGATAGTTCATATTCAGATTAATAGTTTATATTCAGTTTTCAGAGACGTATAAAAATGTAGTTATACTAAAAAATTGAGCTCATTTAAATGAAATATCTTTAAATAATATTCATAAAATTGATGCATTTTTAGTATATAAGGTTGCACTAAAATTATGAGTTTATATACATTTATTATACATTTTTAAATAAAAAGATGACTCTATAAGATACTGTTACAATTTTTTAAATGACTTAATTTTACGATCACTTACGAGTTTTTTTTTAAGGATGAGTCTACAACAAGATGCAATATGTATCTTTAGCACCGATCGAGAAGTACCGGAGCGGTCTTGATAAGTTCGAAAAATATTCATTCCTTCGTAGGCTTTGCCAGCATCATGGTTAGCGTTCCTGCTTTCTACCTGTACGACCCAGGTTCAAATCCCGATAATTGCAGAAAAACTTTTCTGTGTCAAAACAGCAGGATTTGTCTGCATAGCTGTACTGAACATGTTCTCAAACAGACTCAATGTGCTCAAAAAGTGTTATGACTTTAATTTATTTTTTTTACAAATACGTGTGAATATCTATAGAC